>NC_051161.1:38011755-38294255 GCF_013339745.2 Dermacentor silvarum | reverse complement strand
CACGGACTTTCCCGCACGTCAGAAGAGCGACTTCAAAGACT
Source organism: Dermacentor silvarum (assembly GCF_013339745.2). Classification (NCBI taxonomy): domain Eukaryota; kingdom Metazoa; phylum Arthropoda; class Arachnida; order Ixodida; family Ixodidae; genus Dermacentor; species Dermacentor silvarum. The sequence continues at coordinate 38,294,214 of NC_051161.1, read as the reverse complement.
TTTAGCTAGAGGACTACGCACATGTCTAGGAGTTCCACAAGCGACTTCTAGCCGTCTTGTAATAGCTGAGGCTCGCCAATCACCGTTTCCAGTTATAAGAACTACATAAACATGCCGGCATTATTTTCGTCTTCAAACACAGCATAAAAGCCACCCATTGGCTCTAGACATAATGAAACGAGATAGAAGTTAAGTTCTTGAAAGAAATTCAAGAAAATCTTGATATATTGCCAAGAAATGATTTTTGGAACTCAGATGTCGAATATCATCCATGGCTGTTTCCTCTTACAAAAATCGAATTGTCAGTAGACGGGATATTCAGAAAAAGAGAAATGTGCATTCAAGCTGCTCAACAACTAGCACTTTACCAGATATACATGTATATGCGGTGTTCAGGATACATACACGTCTATGCAGATGGCTCCAGTGCAGCTAACCTCGTCAACTTCAGCATTCAATATACCGCACCTCAATAAACAAGAATCATTTAAGTATCTCATGCGACCTCGTTCACAACGACTGAATTATTCGCAATCCTATGTGCGATAAAATTTATAACTTCCGTAAAAGATGCGCAAAAATGGGTAATTTTCAGAGATTCACAGGCGGCACTAATATCAGTTTGCAGCACAAAAGCAAAAACAATCAGTGATAGTATAATATATGAAACACTTAGAGACTCAGTCACAAAGGCAAGCCAAGTGAAGCAAGAAATAGTATAATATATGAAACACTTAGAGACTCAGTCACAAAGGCAAGCCAAGTCAAGCATGAAATAAGATTCCAGTGGATACCTGGACATTGTAACATTCCTGGCAACACAGCAGCCGATGAAGCAGCACGACAAACACACATTAAAGATCATGTGGTTTTGCTGCCAAAATTAAAAAAATGAATTACGCTGCATTATAAGGGAAACGTCTTTCAAAACGTGTATAAATACGTGGTTTGACCCGAATTCTAAGAGCTCTGATTTCTACCATATCGATCCGCTTATTGAATCCCAATTTCCATTGTCATTAGACAGAAATATGGAAACCCTTATTCATCAATTAAGGCTAAGCACTGCCTATACACAAAACATTTCTTGCATAGAATTGGCTGTGCGGAAACCCCCGAATCTGATTGGGGATTTATAAATGAAGATATACATACCTCCTTTTAGATTGCCCTCATCACGACACACCAAGACGCCAACTCTAATGACATTAGACCGCAGACCTTTCAGTTTAAGGTAACTTTTTGGCCCTTGGTCTACAACGGCCTTGCAAAAGAGCGCTTTAGAAGCGTTAAAAACTTTTCTCGAAGACGGCGGCATTGTTGGGCATTAATAAAGCTTGTAATCTTCCTTTTATTTCAACGTCGCCGTATATGTGTATGTGTTTGTGGATCATGTTATGTTCACTATTCTATTCTGACTATATGTGATAATGCATCTACACGATGTGTGCACCACCCGCTGATTAGAGACTGTATTGTTAGGTGACATAATTTGTATTTTTGAGTCTTTCTTTTGCAGTGCCGTGGATTGCTTGACAAGTATTTTTTTATGTTCTAGTGATTTTATGAGAAGGTTGTTTCACATGTAATCTTGTATTTTGAACCCTGTATGTTGTAGGTTAGACCTATTCAAGAGCTAAGGAGTAGCCGGTGCCTTATTTGTGTGTCAACATCTACTTATATTATGTCAATACAAAAAAAATTTAAGTTCAACAGCGATGAAACTGACAAATAAGGTTAAATGAAGATACTGGTAAAGAAAGAGTAAAAAATAGTATAATGGCGCGGGAGACAGTCATATGGCGACATTCAACGACAGTCCCCATTCATTCAATTCAATAGTGACAGAACCAGCCAGTAGAATTGTGTGAATTGTAAATATATTGCGCATTGCCATGCTATATGCTTATGGCTTCATCTAATACCTCGGTTTAAGATTAAACGTACAGCTTCCAGTGGGATTACCCTATACCGAGGTCTCTCTAGGCGTCGTTGACAGTTAGTCTTATGCGACTGAAGGCCCGCTTGAGTTGTATTACACACTGAAGATTTGAATTCCGAGTTGGCGATACCTGATTTTGGCGTGTATGTGGATAATACAGCGTCGTTATGGCGACAGCCAAGTAAAACGCGCCATGTGCTATCGCAGGTGCGTGTATGTTTTTTTTTTCTTCCTTTTTCTTTATTTTCAAGCTCTAGGGTTCTTATTTTTTTCAGAAACCTGCAAATTATGCCGTCGTTTTAATGAAAGACTTGAACAGCTAAATGGTAATGGTTGCATCGCCCCACAGCTCCTTTATCAATTGTGTACACCTCCAAAACAGATATCGCATATTTAGCTAGTAAAAGATCAAACAAAGTGTTTGCCAGTAAGTTGGACGGTGCCTCCGGTACTGCGTGAGAGAATGAACCTTGGAGCTAAACTGGCTCCTGCTCTTATTGTCAGCGCTCACTCAGAATTCGATCAGTGTTAGAACTTTCGTTGCTGCGTTTCATTTTACTGCGCAACAGTAGCGGTACACAGAGTCTCGGGGCGGCTGTCAGCATAAAGCCAGAAAGCTGTTTCCCTTCGTATCCGGTTACGTTTGCTGCATGCACTTTCGCATCCTTTATTTCTTTTTTCCTTCGCCTTCCCATACCGTCTAAAAGCGGCGCTAACCGGTGACTTACCCGCGCCGTGCGACTGCCACTCAAGCGACCGAGCAAGGCCTATCGTTATCGGCGAGCCGCTTCCGAAGGCAGCGGAGGGGGCAGTGGTGCGCGAACTTAACGCGCGGCTCTCTCCCGAGCTCTATACTCACCTAGATTAGGGAGTGGTAGGGAGACGGGAGGGGGAGGGGGCACCAGGAAACAGCCTATCAAAAGGTACGGGCACCGGGGCTACAAAGGGCAAGAAGGAGATTAGAAAGATCGAGTGTAGACGTCGTCGTCTCCGTCTACCGCGGCCACCGTACTTTCCTTTCCCTCCTCCACCTACCTTCCCTCTTCCCCAAGCCCGGCGTTTCCCCCCAGCTTCATTTTTTCTTCTCTCTTTCATTTCCCCATTCTTTCCCTTTTGTTCGGCCGCTCTAAAGTAGGCTGATAGAAAGACGAGATGGCCGGGCGGGCAGAGAGTGCTCTATATGCCTGGCGGGTCTCGTTTTTCAGTATCGCACAGAGCGAGCGCGCGCGCGCGCGAGCGAGCGAGCGCTGCGCGGGGAGAAAAACGCATGCCATTCTAAAGTTCCTTTTCTTTCCCATCGTTCTCTTCTTACTCTTCCTGTGTGCTCGGGACGCGAAAATACGGATAATGGGGGAATTTGAGAATGACCGCCGCCCCGAAAAATGGGTAGCTGATGCGAGAGCGCCCACCCTGGAAGGCTGCGACAAAAAAAAAAAAAAAAAAAAAAAAAAAAAAGTGTATCGTTCAAAGAAGCTCCCTCCCGTGGGCCCAGCGGGACGGCTCTGTGCCCCTGCCTATATACCCGCGCCATTTACCTTTTTTCGGTGTCAGTGTCATGCAGGCTGTGAAACATGCCGGGCGTATCCGTCTAAACTTCACCTAATGCGAGCGCGCGTTCACGACAAAGTCCGGTCCTCTATGGACGCCGGAGAAAAGAAATTGTCGGAAGGGAAGGCAGGTGAAAGCCCGAGTACCCTTTGGCTGTTTTCGGGTCCTGTCAGACACCGTTCAATAGGGCGCCGTTCAAAAATAGAAAGCTACACGGTGAAACCTCGCTAAGACCGTATATACCGTGCAGGCACCGCGGAACTAAAGTACTGCGCACTAACCGGTATAGTATGCGCCGCCGGTTCAATGACTGAGGCGTAGTGCTTACTGCTATAAGCACGAGGTCGGAGATTCGATTCGAGGGCCTGGCTTTCGTATTACGGTGCAGGCGGAATGTAAATGTGCCTGCGTACTCAGACTAAGGTGCCGTCAGAGAACGAATACAGTGAAGGATTTCCAAGTATTGTGTGAGCCGCTTTGAGACGTAATCAATCAAACACCGGGAGCACAGCTTGTACGAAAGAGAGAGAGAGAAAGGCAAAAGAAAGACAGGGGCGTTAACCAGAGATTATCTCCGGTTGGCTACCCTGTACCTGCGGAGGGGTAAAGGGATAGTGTCTATATTTGGTACTAGGGTGTCGGAACGAAATGTTTTTCGTTGTCGTTTTAGTTTCGTTCCACTGATAAAAAGTTCCGCTCCGGTTCTGCTCCGGAACATAAAAAAAAAAAGACCCGTGACGATTCATACCGCTTTTCGTTCGCTTGCAAAAATTTTAGAAGCAAGGTAACAATAAAGACATAGCATTCATTTATCTCAATAAGTGAATTATAAATTCTGAGATCATGCTCGGTGCCTTGAGTCACGGCATGATCTCAGGAGCAGCACATCATCTATTGTACTCGCCGTATTGACCCTTTTCGCGGAGCAGTTAGCTCTACAGGAACGAGATGGCGCTTTCAGCCACGCGCCATACGTTGCCTCAGCGAATGCGCACGAATACGAAACCATTACTGCTTCTACCCTGCTACTGTGCGATCAGCTGGCGAAAATGCAACTGGTTGTGCGCTAATGCACTGTGCCCAATTCATACTGCAAAATGTGTCACGATAAAGGGAAGACGTGTGCGGTAGTTCGCTGCAAAAATAGTGATTCACGTATTATTAAATGGAATCAACCTGTGTCGCCGCTGCTACATAATGACTGCCTGTGTTGCCGCCCTTCGCGATGCACGGATTTCCTCAAGGATAAAAAATATAATTCATCCGCCTGCGCTGTATAGCCAACCTCCAAAGAAAGGACTTCAACTCCGGAGCGTCGGCACTTTGGAGTGAGTACTGCTCGTTACAAAATGAAGTAGTGCCACTTACTGGCATAGTAAGTTTCACGCACGCTATCTACACACATCCACCCTTACTCGCACGAAATCTTACGTACACCCTATCGCCAATGTGTGAGTGAAGAGGCGCACACTTGAATCAATGTGCCGAAGCTTGAGTGACGGCGACTACACCGACAAGACACGAATGTTGGAAGCTGAATGTTTCGTGACGGTCCACAGAGTAAGCGAGGGACTAGCGATACTATGTCTTTGCTGCGAGCTATCGCAAAGTACAGAACATTTAAATTCCAAGCTTTGTGCACAGCAAGAACAAATTTATCGCAGCAGAGCACACCCGCGAGTGATTACGCTGAAAATAAACAGATAGTGGCCGCACCGAGGAACTTTACTGAGTCAGAAATATGACAAGCCACTGATTCAAAATGTTTGCCTAATAAAGAACGCAGAGCACACTGATCCCGATTTATTTCATAAGCGGAAAGATTGGACAGCTTGGAATACATTTCTAGCCCCGCTCTTAGTACAAGCACCGTATACGCTGCTCACGCCGTTTGGACAAGGCGTAATGAGCTCTGAAAACACTTACATGTCCTCTAAAGCTGTCACCCAAAGCTTTGTGTCGTGCACGCAGTCACCGTCTACGATATACGCGTCGAAACAGCGGTTTGCTGCGCCGCGCCGGCGTCACGCGCTTGTATTGTAAACGCGGAGGCAACGGAGGCGGCTGAGGCAAGCAATGGACGCGTAACCACGTGATCAAACATGGCAGCGCCCACGGCAGCGCCGCGAAAAGGGTCAATAACACGAGTCCGCTGTTCCGATAAAACGAACATAACTGAACGATAAAACTTCGGTAACAAGGCGTTGTAGCCGTAGGAAACGAAACGATAAGGTCTCCAGCGCTATGGGTTTTGCTACGATGCCGATCTGAGATTATAAGTGCAGCGCCGGAGCGGTTATCACTCGCACTATGCGAACCCCTGAGATACGCGCTAATGCTGACGGTGCCTTGACGTCGGATTGCCGACTTTCCATTTGAACCGAAAACCGACAAAAAATATTTCGATTTCACTCCGAAACTAATAAATAATGTTTCGGTTACGTTTTCGTTCCGGTCAAAAATATCGTTTATACATTTTTTTTTCTCGTTTTCGTTCCCACACACTGATTATTATTACTTACCGACATTAGAAAAGCGCCGACAACAGCCTTTATTTAACGGTGAGTGACAGAATTCGGTTACGTATTATTTGCCTTTCCACATTCTTACTGCCATGGCGGAAACTGTAACAAAATAACGGCTCGTGAATGCACGCACCTTTCGAGTGCTCGTTAAATACGTGAACGCATTTATGTAAAATGAAACCGCAGTATAAACATTGACCATGGTTGTCGCAATAAACTGGGCCTGTATTTCTTAAGGCTTAGATACACGACCGTCACTCGCGCTTGCTTTACTATCAGTTTCCACAATTTCGCGTAATAAAAGAACCGAAATAACTTATTACAGAAGTGAACCGTCTGAATTTAGTACCGCTTCTGTGCGCAGTGTTGTTTCATTGTCCCACTTCGTCTTGCAACGTTTTGTCTGAAACGAAGTCTTTATTCGACATACTGGAACCGTTCCTATCTCCTAAGTAGCTACTCGGGCGCAGACGGATGCTCACAGTAAACGGTGTGGGGGAACCAACACCGCACTCCGCATATAAAAGCGCGGGCGCAACAAAAGACCGACGACGGAGTACGAGCGCTCTTTCAACACAAGGCGCTCTCTCGGCAGGCCCGCGTTTTTACGAGCGCCACCGAAGCCCGCAACCACGGCGAAGTCGAAAGAGTCCCTTTCGACGGATGGGACAAGCAGTTTCGCTTACAAAGTTCTTTAAAAGCTGCCCCGTCTACACAATTGAAGAAATCGAGCCTAGTTTTAGACAGCTAGGGAAAAAAGAAGGAAGTCATGCTGGCGGATAGTTTCGTTGGGGGATGCATGAGCAGCTGTGTTTAGTGTGCAGTTTGATATATTTACTACCCTCCGAGCTGAGATAACCAAAGAATAGGTGAATCTGCACACGGTTCTTCGTAAATGAAAGAACGAAAGGAAGCAAGAAAGAAGGAAAGAAAGAAAGAAGAAATGACACCGGTCATAGGGCTTCATCGCTTTTCCCTGAGAAATTTTCGCTGTAAAGTGGAATTTGGCTCAGCGGATACTGTTCACGGCGGACACAGACTCCGTTCCTGATCCGCTTCGCAGATTGCAGACTCCACAGTCGTTACTGCTGTATCCGCTGGTCGCTAAAGCTGGTTGGCGCAAGTGTCTTGAAACTCCTTCGCGATGAAAAGAGGAAGAAGCATCTTTTCGTGGAAGAAACGCGTTGCTGGCGTCGAGTACGCCGTCGGCCTGTGGGCCATTTGAAAACGCCAGACCGCGTCTTGGTTTTAGGAGAGAAGACTGGTACCTATGCGACGTTACGGTCGCACCAGCTGCGTAGTACGGAAATATTTGAAGCGTGCGCGACATCTGGAAGCATCGTTCGTAAGCTACGTGCTCGTTGCTGACCAGTCTTGGAAGAGTAATCGATGAAGAGAAACGCCATCCGACTGATCAATTCTCTTTCGAAGCGAATGTAAAATTAACTGTTTGTCATGTTTTAACAAAATTATGTGGTGAATTAGCTACTTCGTCTAGAAAAAATTTTTTTTCTCAACATGTTCATTACTTATGCTATTCATCAGCCGGTAACTGCATGAGTGGGAGTTACTGGTCGAAGCTTCTTGGTAAAGAATCGCTACTATAATCTATTCAAATTAGAACTTGCATATTTATTTCATGTTTCATTGAGGAAATCGAGGAGATATCATTGAACAGTGCTGCCAAACCCAAGAAAATGTCTTTAGGTCTAGGGATTTGACGCCTTGATTAGGGGGGGAAATGAACTTTGGCCAAATATAGGGAGAATTTGCGCTAAAATGTGGAAAGAAAAACTGAGATATATACTAGAAACCACAGCTGCGACGCCGCGACGGTCGATCCGTGGAAGTGCTGATGTGACGGCGTATTTTCATTTGAGTGACCGCAAACAAACGTCGTAACACAAGCATGCGAAGTATGACTTCTGTTCCTACTGCAGCGCATGGAACGCGTCTCACCAAGTAAACGACAGGTGTACGGATGCCCTGGTATCGTTAACGGAGCACAGCTACTGCGCTATAGCTGTTTGCCCCTCTAGCCGTGCTGTCGACTTATGCGCTTTTTGAATGAAATATTTATCCGTAACCGCCGGAACAAACGTACACTGAAACACCAAACAAAGTAGTACGGCCCACTCTCGGCGTAAGTGGACACATATACCTAGCACTGAGCATGACAAGGTATATCATGGCGCTGCACAGCCAACTATGCACGCAAATGCGCAGACCAACTTTGGATAGAGTCCCAATCTAGAACCCCAGTGGTCACGTGCTTGGCTGAGCTTTGAAATGGAGTAAAGAAGAAAAAAAAATGCCGCATATCTGCGTGCTTCGCTGCACATTACGTGTAAGCGTGGTGTTACGTCAGTACGTCAAGGCATTGAAGAAAAGTTTATCGCTGGTGTACTTTACATTGGCCTTGTGAAGTGGCGCATTGTTTTTACACTCCTACATACTGTAAAGGTGGTCCTGCGCCCATCTTCCTGACAATTAGAGTCAGGGTCCGTGTCAGTCTTGGCATTTTGTTGTTATCCAAGCTTGCTTTGCGTGTAGTGCAAAGTATAGACGGTGCTAGCGTCTTCGTCAGTGTACATGGGGGAGGGGGGCTAACAACGCCTTCAAGCACGAGGCTGCGTTGTTAGCACAACCATATTGCACTGTGATATAATTTCAACTTGAATGCACCCACTTTCATCATTTTTAGGAAGCTTAGACATAAATTGAAACCGCGAAATTTGCACACTTTGCATAAGCAAAGAAACTATCTTAACAGAAACCGTATTGACAAACTGAAAAACGTATCTTACAAGAATTTAGGGAACTCTAAGGATATTTTTGGGGAGTCCGAGTTAGGGAAAACTAGCCTCCGAGGTTGGCAACACTGACAGCGAAGCACTGGCGTAGGCAGAGGGAGGGAGATTAGCCAGGCGGGCGGGGGGAACCCCTCCCGAAATAAATCTCTGGCTGCGCTACTGCTGCGAAGTGTCCATTGCCATTAGAAACAGCTCATTACCAAACGACTGATTTTACATTTTTAAAGAACTACTATTGCTGTCTTATGTGCTCAAAGCTGTATCTTCTTCTTTCTTGGGTTTTACGTGCCAAAACCAGTTCTGATTATAAGGCACGCCGTAGTGGAGGGCTCCGCGTTAATTTTGACCACCTGGGGTTCTTTAACGTGCACTACAACGCAAGCACACGGGCGTTTTTGCATTTCGCCTCCATCGAAATGCGGCCGCCGCGGCCGGGATTCGATCCCGCGACCTCGTGCTCAGCAGCGCAACGCCTTAGCTGACTGAGCCACCCCGGCGGGTCAAAGCTTTATCTGAGGAATTGAGTTCATATAATGTCACTAGTTTTGCTGCAGTGGTGCTGGATTACCACCAACTCGGCAGCGCGTGTACGTAGCAGCGCAGCTGAAGTCATGTGGCTGAAACTTGAGCGTACACTGATGTTGTGCTAGACGTTTTTATCGGACGGGTGCCACCCATAGTGGTTAGAGGCTCGTTGACAAGCCGTCCTTCAGCGTAGTCTTCTAGACCAAACTGGCAGTTGTGGAAGCTACGAGGGTAATATTTAACCTGACAATCAAGGCAGACGATTACTCCGCCTGAGCGCGTTTCACTTCAACAGTGATGCCAATTACATCATCATCATCATCATCATCATCCTATATTTATGTCCACTGCAGGACGCATTCTCCATTTATATATAATTGGATAACCTCCAATTACCCCTGTCTTGCAATTACATAGAATCCAGCAGGCCGTTGCCACGAACGTCACCATGCGCTTCATGTGGGATTGACCTCACAAAGCTTTTCGTTCGTATGAGCTTTTTGCTATTTACAATTAACCGCCTTCGATAACAATATGTGACTGGCTAGCATCGGGTCGTGCTAAGAGTTCTCGCGTAAGAATTTTATTTTTTTTTCGTAAAGTGAATCCACGAGTGAAAGAAAAATTATGCTGGTCTTAGACATACGACACTTTCTTCCCAACTATTTGGTCCCGAACATATAGCCAGCACTTCACGAAGCTTTCTGTTTGTATAATTGCTCTTTGCCATTTCCCAGCCGCCTTCGCTAATAATATGCCCAATATCGGGATTAGCTGAAATTTTCTCTTACGAACAATTTCAGCGTTAGAACTTCTTTGCGGATACGGAAGTTCCGACTCAGATGTCTCACATCACAAGCAAAGCCCCGGCTCGAAATTCGCTCGAAAGCTTGTGACGTCGCGCCATCTATGAGACCGCGATCGCAGCACGCGGAAAGAAAAGAAAAAATTGAAAGACGCCAGAAGCAAGCGATGTACTCCAGTAGTCAAAGGCCTCTCTCTCGCCCCAGCAAGCGGAGATCAGCTCAGGCGAGAGAAGCAACGGCCATCCATCGTGTTGTTGGGGGGGGCCCCCCGCTCGGCAGCTTCCTTTCGAGGGTAAGGAGGAGGGAGTTATGCTTCCAGCAGCCGCCGCAGCCACAATGGGCCAGCCGTCGGCCGCCGCGGCGGCTTCTTCTTGCCCCCTCCGTGGGGCCACGACCGCCGACGCTTGGCTGCCGGCGCGAGAGCCTCGATCACAGCCTTTCATCCCGATACACACACGCACGAGACACTGACAGCGCGCAGCCGACGGCGGAAGTAACGACGAACGCCCGCGCCGATGGCCTGCCCGGCCGAGCCGAGAAAGCCGTCGGGCAACAAACTGCCGCGGCACGCATCCTGGGCTACACGCGGGCGCATCATCTGCCGACGCCGCCAGTGCGATCGGCGCAATGCTGGCAGGAATTTTTAATCAGAAGCGAGAGCCGGCCCAGTAGAGGAAGAGGGGGGGACCCCGTAGCGCGCCGAAACAATATGTCATGTGTCATCCCTGCCTTCGAGGGCTCGCCTGATGGAATCTGCGGAAGGCGTGCTCCCCCGACGAGAACACCCTTCTGCCGTTGCTTCGAGCCCCTTCGAAGCGACAGGCGTCCGGATGAAGGAAGTTCGGTGGGAGGCGGTTATTGGTGTTTTGTTGTTTCAAGGCGCCCGCGTGTTCCGTCCCGTTCGCTTTGACACCCCCGTTGTTGTTCCGAACTCTCCGGCATCCGCGTAGCATTTTTTTTTTTTTGCAACGCGGAAGACTGACGGAACGTCGATGATTTCGTGACAGACGCCGGAGAATCATCGGTCGGTCGTGGCGAAAGCGTGTGTGTATACAATATGTGCGCGGAGGATGCGAGACGATGGCTCGCCGTCGCTGGCAGGCACGTTTTCTCGAGTTCGATTTGGGAAGGATAGTCGTCGTCGAGGGTGGCGATGAAAAAGGATGGCGGATCGAGAGCTACGAGCACGTCTGTGCTTGGTCGTGATCTCACGATTCCAGGCTGGCATTGTGGAAGGCTGACTATACCACGTAAGCTGTTCTTCCTGCATAGTTCTGGTGCTCTGTTGCTTTTCGCCAGATCCAGGGGCACTGAACTTTGCAACAAAGCGGAAAGAACAATGCAACAAAGTGGAAAGAAAACTCTTACGCAAGCGGTCCTCGTCTGTGAATCGCTGTAAGGAAACTGACCGTATTATTTCAGGTAAGTTTCCAAGGCACACGGCAAGATACCACAAGCAAGCAGCCGTCCTAAACAGATAAATCTCAGCAAGAAAAAGATAAAAAAAAAGGGGGGGGGGGTTACTAGTGCTTGTTAGATCATGTATTGAAATGTGTATTCTGCACTTCGTGAATTGGGCACTTGATTGCCTTACAATTCTGCGTCTCGGCCAGTTGGTGCCAGTTTTGTCTGGCTAGTGCACCTAAGAGATGGAGAGATAGAGAAGAAAAAGATAATCTCCTGCCGTGGCAAACTTTATTACATGATCAATAAGCTTGCATGTGACTGTTAGCCTTTGGCCTCCTCGCTGAGGCTAGCGAATAAGCATTCTGGGATAAAACAAGCAATCCTGGTTTACACAGGGACGGGCACAGTATCCGCGTGATGGACATATGATACTGATATATTGCTCATGGGAGCTTAAGTCGCAGTGAACATTCGCAGCGGCGTGCGAGCCCTTTTTTTTATGTTTTTTTTTATGCCTTTTTTTTATGCTTGATACTGGTCTATTGTTGTCTGTGTGAGTGTGAGTTCGGTGAGCGTAGCTCACCGAACTCACACTTCACTACTTTTTTGCGGAAAAGAAAATGTGTAAAGAAGGTTTTTCTAACGACTTCGTCGTGGACGGAAATTTTTATCGCCAGTTCACATGACGCTGGGAAGCTACACTCTTTACGATGCACGCAAAGCGTACCTGAATAAAGGTGAGCACAGGTAGGCGTGACGATAACATTCTCCGTGTGTCAGACCGCAACAACTGTACATAAACTTCGACCCAATTGCGGTTGTGCAATTATATAACAACAATCAAGCTCCTCGGTGTCCTTTCATTCTCCGCGCTCATTGCATGGCTCATTGCGTCAAGAACAGACTTTGGCAGCCTTGATGCCACGAGGTAGCATTCGTAGGTTTATTGCCCCCCCCCCCCCCCCCCCCCACCTGACTGCTGCTAACCTCACCTATACTACGTGACAGCTGCTATTAAAAGAATTTTCTGCACTGGCCGCCATGGCCCCGTTTTACGCTGACTGATCCCTCCCTATGCTAGATCTTGTACACATACAGCAAACAGTCGATAAAGTTCGCGGGGACAGTGGTGAAGCTCCGTGTTAGAATCGCAGGCGTCATGTATTATGCGCAAGATGTGGGTTCGGTTCCCGCTTGCGGCAACTTGTCTTTCCGTCCACTATGATTTCAGTTTTCCTTATTACTACATTTGAATAAAAAAAACATTTACCGACGGTGACGACACTCTCTAATGTGAAATTTGAGTGCAGCTCTATACATGCTTTCATTTCGCGATATATTGGCTCGCGCGGACAATCTGTCTCGTGCGGCACGTTGCAAACGGAGCGAAGTGTGGCGCGACTGCCTCGCCAATCTGGAGATCACGAGAGCGAGCCAGCGCGTGGGTGACGCGTTGACGCGATTCACATGCAGCCGCCCACAACAGACCTCCCACACGACGCGCGCTACTCTGGCGCCATCTCATAGCCCTCGTCGCCGCACTAGGCGATTTGTTCTCACGCTTTCGCCATGCCCTCCTTCTCCGCTTTACTCCTTCCGTCTTTCATCCCCCGCTGCGCTCCGTGTTCGCTCTTTCATCCTTCGCTGTGCTCGTTCGCTCGGTTACGCCGACGCTTGCCGCGAGAAGGGTCGCTTATGAGCTTCGCTCGAAGATACAGTTTCGCCCGTAACGCTATGCAGTGACGCGATAGCTCAGATTTTAATGCGCAGATTTAGTCTGCTTCGTGTCGGAGTGAACATTCGCAGGTTCCAGAGAGCTGGCCTCCTTTCGAGAAGCAACAGAAGTGTGAGCCGTATTCGTTTTTGGCAGCTGCGCCTGTCTACGGTGAAGTGGATAGACTCGGATTTTCTTCTTCCTCTTACCTATCCGAACTTAGTTGTCTTAGCCACTGACTGTTCACTACTAAAACAACCTTTCAGCTTCTTACTGCTGGCGGAAACATGCGGACGTCAAAACAGCCAGGGAAGTGAGCCCATTACAGCAATCTCTGTAAAAGAGCGGTTCTTCCACCGTGTTTTCCCTGACTTTCTTGTCTGCTGGGTTCATTGATGCGGCTGTAACTAACAGAAATCGAAACTCAGGGTTATCTCTTATGCTTCTGACCAAATACTGGTGACTCAGTTCTCAGTGCTTTTCAGTGGAAAACGAGCACACAAGATTTCGAATATAGGATGATTCGATGAACGGACAATCTAAAAGTAACCTGTGGATTGTCGTAACTAATAACAATAATAATAAGAAGACATTTCTAATCCAGAGCCTTTAGGGTAGAACGCATTTACTTTATAACGCTCGATCAATAAAGGATTGCCACCGCTTCACATCCAGCAATAGAATTCGCATCAGTATTTAAGCTTCGTGCACCCTTCGGAAATCACAGATTGCGCCGGGGAGAAAAAAGCTATGCAGGCAAGCCGCTATGCACCGGCCGCGTGTGCCCGCGCTCGATGCTCGAGCTTTTGGGGCACTCGAAGCATCGTTGATTTCCTCTCCTCCGACACCACTCCATCAAGAGTTCACCCCCCTTCCTTCCTTCTCCTACACTACACGCCTTCCGCCGCAGTCTCTGTTTCTGCATCCTCTCCCCATTCTTCTTTTCACGGAGAAGCCAATGGCATTCTGAATGAGAAGTCAGCGTTAGCGCAGGAGAGAAAGAAAGAACCCCCCCCCCCCCCCCCCCCCACGACCTGTAGCGTCGACACCTTACGACACCGTGCAGTTGCTCGCTACAGCGAGGCTCCTGCGGTGCTGAAAGAACAATGCGGCTACGCATCGCCGGCGGTGAATAACGGAAAGGCCGAGAGATCGCCAGAGAGAGAGAGTGAGAAAAAAAAAAAGGAATATGAGCAGGGATGAAGTAGCAATAATAACCGCTCAAAGTGAACGCAAGTGAGACACAATGAAGGAGTGAGGAAATAGAAAAGCGAAGAAGTTCGACAAGCCTGTGAGGAGTACGTGGCGGCAAAGAAATCACCGACGACGGTGGATGTGCGAGCACCGCGTGCTTTTCTTCTCGAGGGCTGCGCGCACTCTCTCTAAATGTAAAATCAATGCTAATGAGGACGAGAAAATGTAGCAAGGCGACCGGTTCCGAAGAAGGGAAGAATAATACGCGCCTGAGGTGGTCTTGGGAAGTCGACGGAGGAGAGGGTTCGGACGTACGACACCGGCCAAAGGGTGGCTGCGCGGTTGCACTCTCGGCGACGTGCTGCACCGCCGGGCCCGCGGACGTCAAAGTTCAGCTCCATTCATTCTGGGCTCGCGAAGGGCCGCGGCCTTTTACTCTCAATTCACCCCCTGCTCTCTTGTCTAATGCGGTGAGGTTCGTCATTTGTATTATCTTTTTTTCTTTTCTTATTGCTCGTTTTTCTTGCGTGTTCGATACGCAACGAGTGTGTTTTGTTAACGTATTGGCTCCCGAGAAAGACGTTCCTCTCTCGACGTCTTAGAGGTGCCTCGAGCCGGCAGAATGCAAACGAGGCTCATCGAATGGGCGATGACGCAAACGGGAACGAAGAGATGCAAATGCGGTTTGACTTACGTAACTTTCTGTTTCTTGTCGCCAGCTCCGAGAGATTTTTTTTATTATTCTTCTTTACTGTTTAGTTACAATGTACGAGCTCGGTCGGGTTGGGGTAATCAGAATGAGAATTAACATTGAAAAAAAGTAAAAAGAAGGAGAAAGATCGGCCTGGTGATTTTCTTTCCTTCTCTCTATCTCTCTATTTCTTTCTCGCTTTCTTTCTCTCTCTCTCTCTCTTTCTTTCTTTCTTTCTCTCTCACTTTCTCTCTCTCTTTCTCTCTTTCTTTCTTTCTTGTCCCTGGTATGTGGAATTGAGCTTGGACAGTTGCTGCACTATCACCAGGATCGGCCCACTTTTCAGCGTGACACCACCGCCACCACCACCGCCGCCGAAACTTGCTGAGCCTATAAAGCTTCGCTTAAAAATGAAAGGGTCGATCCCGTTTTGTTGCGAATATTTCTCTCGGGAACATCCACTGAAAATTAAATCAGTGTATCGTGGTTAGCCAACATTATACGAATCCATAAGAAGGGAGACGTTAAAGAATTGAAGAATTGTAGACCCATTAGCTTGCTTTCAGTATTGTATAAAATATTCACCAAGATAATTTCCAATAGAATCAGAGCAACACTTGACTTCGGCCAACCAAGAGAACAGGCTGGCTTCAGGAAGGGATATTCTACGATGGATCATATCCATGTCATCAATCAGGTAATCGAGAAATCTGCGGAGTACAATCAACCTCTCTATAGGGCTTTCATAGGTTATGAAAAGGCATTTGATTCAGTAGAGATACCAACAGTCATAGAGGCATTGCGTAATCAAGGAGTACAGGAGGCATACGTGAATATATTGGCAAATATCTACAAGGATTCTACAGCTACCTGGTTCTCCGACAGCCACAAGTGCGGCTTTCCATTCCAGGAGTTGCAAAGAAATCCGACTTGGCTACTTGTGCCCTGAATCAAGCCGCTCTACATCTGCTGCACGATTCCTACTCCAATCGAATTCACATTTATACAGACTGTTCTTCGTCTCTAACTAGCTCTACGGGGCGGTAGTTATTCCATCGACATCGTTCTGCAAGAAGTTCAAGATCAGCCACGTCACCACATCGACAGGGTCTGAACTTTTCCGCCCTCCGTAGTGCAGTGCTTTATGTGCACCAACACTCACCAAATCAATGGGCTATATTCTGTGACTCAAAGGCAGCCCTACAATCACTCTTATCAGCTCTGTGCCGCAGCCCACATGAACAATTCGAAGCAGAGATACGATTACGCTACCATCAAGCGGTAAACAGAGGCCACGACAGTGTATTTCAGTGGCTACCTGGGTACTGCAACATCGCTGGCAATGAATATGCCGACTAAGCTGCCCGTGAGGCACATGGAGAAGGTGAAAGAAGCTCGATACCATTGTCAAGAACGGATGTAGCGCGGAAACTGAGCAGTCTTGCCCATATTAGAACTCTATGAAAATGGAATACACCGGAGTTTACCAACCGGCGGCTATATGCCATGGACCCACATGTGCAATTACAACTTTTACTGGGTTTTAAACGACGGCAAGAAACTATTACTGTGCCGCATGTGAATAGGAGTTTATTTTACAAATGCTTATTCATTCCTAATTGGACTGGTGGACAGTGACAACTGCAGCACATGTGGTGTTGAGGAAACCACCAAAAATCTCTTATGTGACTGCCCCAGATACGAAAATGAGAGGAATGCCCTTCGGACAGCTTTGGGGCACTAAGACGACATACCTTTTACAGAGAATATCTTGGGTCCGTGGCCTTGTGTGCCTGCTATGTGCAAGGCTACAAAGGCGCTGCTGCGTTTTTTGAAATGCGCCAGCCTGTATGACCGTCTGTGACTACATCAGCGATCAACGCTTGACTGTGTGTGCAAAGTGTGAACTTCTCCTCTTTCAATCCCCCTTCCCCAGTCCAGGGTAGCCTACCGGGCTCAGCCTCGTTAGCCTCTCTGCCTTTCCCTTATGACTTCTCTCTCTCATGGCTGTAAATGCGAAGTCAACATATCCATTCCCAGCGGTGGACCGTTCTTGGACCGGCCCAGCCTTATTTGCCGGTAGCTCCGCTGGCACGGCGCTGCTGTCAGTTGTTGAAGATGGCGGTTGTGCTTCACACGTCTATGGCGTACGAGCAACGAAATGTGATTCGTTTTTTTTATGGACCAGCAAGGAGCGAACGCCCATAGAAATCCACAGGGAAATGCAGCCCACCTATGGTGAAAGGTGTCTCGCTTTGAGAAGCGTGAGGTGGTGGTGTTGTGAGTTCGCAAAAGGTCGTGAAGACTTGCATGAGTCCGACTGGTGGTTCCACAGTCAGCCAGACGAATTATACTACAGGGGCATCTCAAATTTATTGCTGCAACGGGACAAATCTCTGAACCGGTTGGGGACTATGTTGAAAAATAGTGGAAGGTACTTAGGAATGGTGTACGTATATTTGTAAATACTTTTATGTACCTTATTTTGCATAATAAAACTAGGGGCAGAGACTTTCCGATTCGTCCTCATATATACCGTATATGTATGTATGTATGTGTATGTGTGTATGTGTGTGTGTGTGTGTGTGTGTGTGTGTGTGTGTGTGTGTGTGTGTGTGTGTGTGTGTGTGTGTGTGTGTGTGTGTGTGTGTGTGTGTGTGTGTGTGTGTGTGTGTGTGTGTGAGAGAGAGAGAGAGAGATGAATTTTTTGTACGATAACGTCACATCACTGCTGCGACGAAAGCAGGCAAAGTGACGTACATGAAAACAACTGTGCAGACACCCTTATCAAGCTATTGTTTGGTGAAGAGGATCCAGCAACCAGTTATAAAACGTCCAATGAAACAGCAGGGGTACCGGAAAACGTTATTCAGAGCACATGCATCAACAACAATAACAACAACAACGACAACGACGACGACAACAAGTCCACGATGAAGGAGAGACGCATTTCACGCCGTCGCGGCTTTCAACGAAACAAACTAGAAATCAGGCGACCACCGCTTTCAATACACAGGGGGCGTGGGTAGCCAAATAGACGGAAGCTATTAAATCCGCTCCAGTGATGCACGTTGAAGCACGGAAGCCAATGTGAAAGGACCGAGTGAATGCTGCTGTAGAACACGCTATATTAGAGAGGCAAGAAGCCAGACTGGAACTTCTATACCACGCCTGCGCAGAGCACCGCAAATCGGAAGGACGTGACGCACAGTCGTGAGCTTCTCGAAACGCCTGGCTTGGCACGACATTTAAAGAGGAGAGGTTTACCTTTGCGGTTTAGCAGTGGCCGTCAACACGACGCCCTTCTTTCTCCTTTTCAGCCCTATAGTTATAACTTTCGTTTTGCACTTGCGCGTTCAGCCGAAACGCATCCACACCGAAGCGACATTTACGGTTCCTGTATGTATCTGCGATATCCATTTTGATGGGTCGTTTGAAAAGCGCAGGTTTCATAGTTTCAGGCGCACGCACCGAGGAGTGAAACACGCCTCTCTGTGCTTCTCGCCAGCGAAGAGCAAACGCGGTTGTCGTACATACGGAACTGTTCGCGCGGCGTTCGGGCCGGTTTTCTATGACATCGCCCGACCTGCTTCTACTGGCAAGCTCGAGCAGAAAGATCGTTCTGACCAGCGCACCAGGCCAGCGAACCGTAATCCTCAAGCGCGCCAAGAGAATCATCATCCTCTTGCTTTGGCTACCGGTTCGGCTTTTAGTCTAGCTATGCCCCTCCTGAAATCTATCTCTCTTTTTTTTTATTGTTTTTCGTCTGGCAGTCGTCGTCTGCATCTTCGCCGCCAGCTTTATGCCTCTATCTCCACTCGCCGTACGCACTTGGCCCGCCGAAAGTTCAACGAGCCGGCTTTTATATACACCCTCGATTCTGCAGTGCGGAGAAGCACAGTGGAAAAAAAAGGCGCGCTGGATTTCCATTAATTGCGCTCATGTATTAATCATGAAGCGTCCGTTGGGACAGCAGCCAGCGACTCGCGGGGTGACGAAGAAGAATGGCCGCGTGCTTGGGACACCGGCCGAGGTAAGGTGAGAGCTTGCGCACGAAAGCCCAGGACCGACGAGACGAGAAAGGGGAGGCGCTCGGGGCGGGTTGTGTATATGCACACCGCAAAGACGCAAGCAAAACGAAGAAAAATAAAACGTGCGATCGCGAGGAAAGCAAAGGCAAGACTAACGGCGGTAATCAGAGAAGGCAACGCACGGAAGAAGTCTTAAGGAGAAGGTGAGACATATGACAAAGCCGAGGCCACCGAGGAGGGCCCATTAAAGTAGCAGACGCTCGTTCTCTCGCTCGTGCCGGGAGAGAAGGTACGGGAGAGGTGCGCCTTCTTCTAAAATGAAGCGAGCAGCAGCGCCCCACTAGACCGCCGAGTTTCTTGTTCCTTACTTTTTTTTTTTTTTTCAGCGGACCCCATCTTTTACCGCAGCGGGCTGCGGCGTCGTCCGGGCAGGTCTTTGGTGTCGCCTCATTAAGGCGCCGTACCCGACGACTTTGCATAGCTTGAGACGAAGAGCCCCGTAGGGCATTGTCTGCCCAACGAGGTTTCGTTCATCTGCTTTTCTCTCTCTCTCTCCCAATCTCTTCTGGCCCCGCGACCGCCTCTGCTGTATAGATGCTGCTGGCTGTAGGGGCCAGGTCTGAATCGATATCCGCGACTCGTGTTCCACGGGCGCTGACGCTTGCTCGATCGGCGTCTCTCCTCAATTGAGACGCGCTTTCTCTCCTCCAACTCCTTTCGCGGAACTTCGCCCCTCCCCCCTCCCCCCTTTTCCCGCCTTTACATATTTTTTTTTTCTTCGCTTTATTCCTTCGTGGTTGTTGGGACCGGTGATCCTTGTTTAACGTGATACCGAGGCCATAAGAGAAAGGCGCAGCGCTAAGCAAAGCCGAGGCCATATATAGTATAGTCGTTTGCGCGAGATGTTCTTGGAAGATCGCTTCCTTTTTTTTTTGCTCGTGGCTCTATATGGATTCCGTGATGGGATTAGAGGGGATGATATACGATGCGAACTGAGAAGGCGGCTTCTCCGCGCTGCCTCACGGCGTTCGCGTCCGTGATGTGCGGAGGTCGCATGGCGCGCAAACGAAGTTATTGGGCTCCTTGATTTAACAGGCGCGTTGCATTTGTTTCCTTGCTAGCGGGTCATGACCGTAGAAACGTCAGAAGCTTAGTATCTTTTGCTGCAGAGCAATAGGTAGTAGTTTCGATTCCATGCCACATTGCGATGGAACACAGTGGATAAAATGAGAGAGAGAGAGAGAGAGAGAGAAATAAAAAAAATGAAGGGGTGACCCTTTCGTGATGTAAATTGTGGTCACGTTAGCGAACTTGATTTAGTCAGAAATAATCCGGAGCCTTACTACAGTGCCTCCCAAACGAAGTCTGCGTGCTATCGGACATTCGGGCACTTAAAGTCATCGTAGACGGTTTCTGCACAATCTTTTTACCCGTTTAAATTAACGAGATCAGTGTTATTTTTCGATGATCGACGCCAAGTACAGATATTGCCGAAATGCCTCAACTGTTCTAAACTTTAAAGAGTTTTCTTTTTCCTCTTTTCTTTTATAATGTCAATCTCTTTCGACGCAACTCTTGCTTCCTCAGGCATACGTAGATCGTTAAAACCAGAGCACCTTGAACTACTAACTCAAATAAATTACGAAACGTTGGCTCATGCAAATGAAATGAGGAAGCGGAAATGGTTTTAATTAAGGCATTAAACAAGACGAGCACACGTTAAAACAAAGAGATTGCGCACACACATGAATGCATTTTGTAATTATGAGTGCCGCCCTAAAGCGCTCCCCAAAAAAAGATTGAAGCGGGAGATCATAACGCTCAGAGGAATACGGCTCCCTTTTCTCCTCTAAACGGCAGCAAACAGAAGACGTGCTGTGTCATTAAGCCGCGGCCATATAGGAGGACGACGTTGTTTGCGTAGGGGATCCATTCAGCGCCTCCTTTCGGCTTTACGCTAAAGCGACACCCGCGGAAGCGGTCGGTAGCGTTACGAAGCCCTGTATGACCCTGTCGGCGGCAAGCCAAAGTTTTCTCCGTTTCTTTCTGTCTACTTGCATATTTTCTTTCGGAAAAAGAGGCCCCGCGCGATTTGAATATTCCTTGCAGTTGTTAGCACAGGCGCTCGCGCGCGCCGGTCTGGCCGACCTGGAGCAGCCGTCGCGCTCCTCAACTGCACAGCGCCTCATTACACCAGCTTAGCCTCGTTACCGGATTCCGAGCCCGCGCTCTGGCCGACAAGATCCGGCCGTTATGCCGCGCTGAGCGCACATTTCGCGCACAGTCGCCAAACAGAGAGGTCTGCCTTTCGCCATTAGGATTTAGGCTGATGCCTATAGCCCCGACCGTCAAGAGAGAACGCCCTGCACTCATTCCGCCCCCCCCCCCCCCCAACCCTCCGCCTTCCCTCCCTACACCCCCTTCTGTCCCACTCTTTTCTCTTTCAGTCTCTCTAGCGGTCTTCAGAGTGAAAACGAAAAATGCCGAGAGTCTACGAGACTTTAGGTATTTACAGAGTTCGAAAATTCGTGTCGGGCGCGCAACGTTCTCTGTCAAGACAGTTTGGGTCGTTAGGAAGCGATTTAAAGTTTGCTGCCATTCAACCTGCCCTTGTAAATCAGGCAAAATGTGCTGGGCACTGTGATTCTGCACAACGAATGACGGAAATACTGCAAGTGAGGCCGTTGGTGCCGAGCAAGACGTGATGCTCGTTTTGCTCGTCATCGCACTTGACAACGAATGTGCGTGTCGCGCTTGATTGCGGCAAGGCTGTATGTGAGCTTTCGAGTAGTCTCAGGGCAGGTTAGACGCTTAGCTGAACCACCGAACGTGTGTACATAGACTACCCGCCAATATGCAAGGGAACACCGAATTTGTGTTCAAAGCCGGTGTGCTTGTGATGAGAAAAAGTTCCTTGACCAGGATTCTTCAACAGGAGAACAACATAAACAATCGCAGTGGGTGAGGTCCTTGTCTTGCACTCTAACGTCTGGTCGACATCACGCTGGCAGTATCCTTCACAGAGACCACGTACCAAAGATGCCGTGACGCATCAAGCTACCTAATTATGTGTAGACATTGGAGCGATAGGTTGTTACTAAGATGATTAACACAAGCCCGTACACAAAGTGGCTATTTTATGACATCCCGTCACGCGTGACATCGATTATCATCATCACCACCATCATCATGTCTTCTCTTATGCTTCGTCTTTTAGCTTCGGAGAGTGTAGGAGGTTTAACCGTAGGCAAAAATCGCACCGCTGCGGTACTCAGCCGTCTTGGGACCGCCGCTTCAGGCATAATCAGAAACGACGGGTAAGGGGGCGCTACAGTCAACATGGGAGCACAGGCCTACATACAGGTGTCGAAGTTTAACGAGCTCAAGTTGGAGGAAACTCGAGAAAAGAAGAAAGAGAAAAAACACAAAAAACTACAGGCTAATGCTGCTCTCCCACGCGTCTGCGTCCGCTGTGTCTTACACATGGTAGCAGAGGGTGCTTAGAGAAGAGAGAGAGAGGGTGGAGGGAGGAGGGTCGCGGTGGACTGCGTGTACAACGTGTGGGAGTCGGCACGCCGTTTAAATATTGACCGGTAAACAGCGGCCGAATTGATTGCCCCCTCGCACCCTGCGCAGAGGACGCACGGCGAGGACAGGGCATCGAGGCACGTTGGCGTCGTCGATGGCAGCAAAGCTCGAGCGTCCTGCCCTGCCGCCGCGTAACAGCTGCACCCCCTCCGAAATGACGGCCACCGCACGCTTGGGCAAACAGCCGCCGCAGAAGTCGAAGCTCGCGCCCCACGTGTAACTTGGGCGCCCCAAAACAAACTTCGCAAAACGTCGCGCGCGCTTAATTTCGAGCAACGCCTGGCGCACCCTCTCTCTCTCTCTCCTACTACCGCCTCCACGTCGTCCTCTCCCTCCTTCTCGCCCTTCTCTCGTAAACGAATCCTCTGCTACCTCGCCTACAGCTGATTTCACTCTCCCCCTATTCTACTTCCCTTCACCTTCGTCGAGAAAAGCAACAAAAGTTCGTGAAAACCAGAAAGTGAGGCAATATTGTCGCAGACGTCACGGTTAAAAGTTGGCATAACTAAACTGTTCGGCTAGTGTACTTTGTGCTGTGCTAGGAAAAGAAAAAAGAAAGAAATGATGTTTAATGAAGGCCTGCCGTACTGCCAAGATTTGACATGCGTGACATAAAGTGACTGCTTGCTTTTCGGAGTGAGCTCATTGCTGAAACCCTAGCATCTAGGACATTTGAAATCTGCAGTGGTTTTATGTAGTAGATGAACCTGTACTAACTGTTTGCTTTTCTCTAAAAGAAGCTACTTCGAAAAAAAAACAGCAGAAGAAAGAGAGAAAGAGAATAAATACCTTATTCTAATCTCCAACCTAGCTGCAAATGAAAAAGAAAAGAAAGCGCGTTGTTTATTGCATTTCTTTTTTTTTTTAGCTCTGACATATAAGAAGTCTGGCTAGTGCTAGAGCTGTCTATCCCAAAATCCTACGTAAGAAATATGAGAAATAAAAATGGAGAAAAATGTCGTCGACTTACAAACTTTGTCAAAACAAATCCATTACGAAAGAACTCGTGTGCGACTGAAAGGCTGCAGTCGAGACATGCTGTCGCCTTTCGCAGTGCTTAGATCCTCTCCTTTCGCTACCTTTCTACTGCATTTCATTGCCCTTTGAAAGTCATTCAAGTCGTTTTGCTTTATTTTGATTACCTTTCCCTGCCCTTTTCTCGCTCACCAGACACTTTCGCCTTCCCTTCTCCGTAAAGCTTGTTCGTGTCGACCTCAAGTATCCGTCTTCTATACGTCCGCATTAGCTCCCAGTTCGTAATGACAATGATGGAGTGGTTACAATAAATATTTCTCGTCCCATTAGCCGTGTTTTACAGCACTATTGCGTTCCGTCGCAATGGCAGAACAGTGCATATACGTTACCACCAGCTGGTTGGTATTGGCGAAACCTGATGGTGTTGCCGTCACTTTTAACAAAACGTCACATGAGCCAGCCGTAACGCCGGCCAGACTAATGTTTCACTTCTCTTACGTAATATTACTGGGAGAGAAAAACTAGCAGCTAGCTCGGGCAAGGCAAACAGCTCCACACGCTTCGGCTTTTCAGCCTGAAGCGTAGTGTGTTTACTTAACAGCGCGTGTCTTTTTGCGTCTTTGCATTCGCTCGCAGCCACACTTTCAAGCAATTCTGAGCGTGCGCTCTCCCACATAACGAGAGCTGTGACTTGCCGCCGCTATGTGAAGCAGTTGCGCAATCTGAATTTCAACGCTACGCCTAGCGCTGCAGTGTTTGCCTTCCGTACACTGCTCCTATAAAGCCTCGCCGTGAAGCGGGTTTGCCGCTGCTGGTACCACCGGGATGTTCGCTGTGCAAAGAGCTCACATGCACTAAGAGGCGTTTCGAAAGCACGCTTCGTCTTCGGACTGCTTGAGTCCGTTTCGCCAGCGCCAGCGACTTAGCGAGTAACCTCGGCTTTGCTGAAGACGCTTGACGCATATACGTCGATCACAAAGGCAGGCACAAAATAAGACCAATCCAGCATACGCGTCATGTCTTGCGACATAATTTGGGTTAAGTCATCGCGCGAGTACTTAAAAGAACATTTCTTCTGCCCCGCTTGCTCGTATTTCACCCAGTCCCTCTTTTTTCTTTAGCTCCAGCAGGAAAGTATGTGGTAACGCTGAAACTGCAGCCACTTTGGCAGAGACAAACTGTTTGGGGCGACGCTTGAGTAACGGCGGCGTAATTCGTTTTTTGGGCAATCGGGCTGTGGTTCTCAGAGTGTTGCAGCTGCTCCTGGGTCTGCCGGCGCAGGAATATTGCGGACGAACGGGATTCATCTTCCTGCCTTCTTGGTTTTGGCTATAGCAATGGAAAAACACTTAGGGAAACGAAAACTGGGTAAGTCATTAAGGAATAGGTGCAATAGACCAGAATTCATTTTCTCTGCACTGGGTTGTTTCTTTTTTTTCTTTATTTCAGTAGCGTCCTAGCTCATCATAATGGACAGTGCGGAGCTTTGACGACTTCGCGGAGCTTTCAACTTTTTGCTTCTAGCGTTGAACATAGGGCAACTTTTTTCTTTCTGCCGGATAATAATTTGGAAGCCGTGTCAACGCGAAACGTGTTTTCTGCCTCACCCCGGCGAAAATATGTGCCACGTAGGAACATTACGAAAACTCTTCGGCGACGTAAAATAACTGGAATTAGGAATTTGTATTATTGACTACAAGAACATGCTGGATGGCTTTGACAATTTTATGTAGCAATATGACTTAAGTTAAAAGAAATACGCCGAGAGCGACGTTCCTTCTTTCAAAGACCAAATAATATAGGCGTTAGAATTATGAAAAGAATAACCTTAAAAGAAAAAAAAAGTAGTGCAGTGGTTGCATGAGCGACTACAAATGTTGTACATGGCAACAGGGTAGAAGTCCAGGTGACGTAGCTGATGGGTTTTTCTTTGTTCTTGGCGGTGTGGTATGAATCAGCTTATCTACGCAATGGCAGCGGTATGTTCATCACCTCCAAAAGCTTCCGGTGGTGCATTTTGGACAGCCAGGTTAGCCGAGGAAAAATATTTTGTCCCGTAGTTTAATATAGGTTCATATCCCTGATGTATTCAAGTATAGAGAGAGTGCCCCTAGCGTCGAGCTCATGTATGTGACTTTCTTATTGTACTTAGCAAAAAAATTCATGTGTCGAGCATCCCAAGTATGCAGCAAAAGCTGTTCTAGCTGGAAACTTCTATATATTTATAGACTATTTTAATTTCTGTTGTCAGTGTTACCCACTAAATTTAGCGGGCTGTTTCAGAGGGTATAAGCGGATGTTTTTTTTTTTTTTTTTTTTGAGACATGTGTGTGTAAATCACAATATGGTGTAAAATTGGAAAAGTTCA
Organism: Dermacentor silvarum; assembly: GCF_013339745.2. NCBI lineage: Eukaryota > Metazoa > Arthropoda > Arachnida > Ixodida > Ixodidae > Dermacentor > Dermacentor silvarum. Next base: position 38,268,087 of record NC_051161.1, on the reverse strand, counting down.
CAGTCGAATATACGAAAACTTATGCTGTTGTTACTAGTATACCGACAAACAGCCCTTTGTAATAAAGAGAGAAACGAGCTAATGAGAGTACTCTCCACTTGTACGGATACGTAAACAAATGCATATAACACCGTAAAGGTGTCATTGGGACATGCTGCTAAAAAAAAGTGCAGGGTCTAACATACATTTAGGTTTAACATGAGGTTTAACGTGTTTTAGCACCCGCAAGATCCGCAACAATAACTTTGAGTCATCAGAATACTCCGTAAAACTCCAACCGTTACCTATACTGCCTCGATCCATTATTTGAAGTGCAGTTATCAACGAATCTATCACGACGTGACGCAACACTGCTGTATCGGCTGTGGGTCAGAATAGCCTTCATGAACTTATACAGTTCATACATTGGCATGGCTAACTCACCCATGTTCGCTAAGTGAACATGTGAAGAAATCATTCAATCATTTCCTGTGCCTCTCTTCCCGTTTCGGCAAACAACGCCAGACTCTCAAATCTGCCTTCAGTTGACTGGACGATCGGTCTTCTAAGAACCGAAGCAAAGGTACTGGGAGCCTGGCCTCACAGCACATCAGCCCAGAAAATCACACGAACTCTTCTTGAGTATATGAAGGCGACGAACTTGAGGGCTATCCTGTAGATACGCTGTACATTGCTTAGTCATTGCTAATGATTTGGACTCGTGTCCTCTCTCTCTCTCTCTCTCTCTCTCTCTTTCACTCCCCTGTCCCCCTCTTCACGTGTAGGGTAGCAAAGTGGACAAATGCTAGCTAAACTTCCTGCCCTTCCTCCCTTCTCTCTTTCGCTCTCTTGAGCAGAAAGCATCTTCTCTGTGCGTTCGCTCAGAAACTGGTGCTTCAGCGCAACAAACGCGAACCCGCCGGGGTGGCTCAGTCAGCTAAGGCGTTGCGTTGCTCAGCACGAGGTCGCGGGATCGAATCCCGGCCGCGGCGGCCGCATTTCGATGGAGGCGAAATGGAAAAAAATGCCCGTGGGCTTGCGTTGTAGTGCACGTTAAACAACTCCAGGTGGTCAAAATTAATCCGGAGCCCTCCACTAAGGCGTGCCTCATAATCAGAACTGGTTTCGGCACGTAAAACCCCAGAAAGCAGAAGAACAAACGCGTCTCTCTTGCCCAGCAAAATATGAACCGGGACTCTGCCACCCACTTGCATCGTCCTCTCTTCCACGCGACTCAAATAAGTGTTGTTAGGCCTCAAATTCAAACATAAACGAATACAGTTTAGAATAACGTGAATTCCTCGAATAGAATAGCAATCGAATAGCCATGACGATTTCATTAGTATACGTAATTATGAACATTCGCAAACCCTTAGATATTTAACTTGAATTGAACAAGAAAAGAGAGGCGGGCAGCAATGAATTTATTGGGTACGCAACAAGCTAAAGACAGATAACCCTGTCTCATCTTCTCGTATCGTCCGATCTGTTCGTATAGTAGCGAATATGTATAGATATAAAAAAAAACAAAGGAAGTGGAAGGCAACGGCAGTGGTCGATGTCTCACGTTGCAGCTACGAAGATTGTCTTCCGCATCGCAGCGAAGACGTGTCGGACCGGAAAGCATGCACCTCCCTCTGCTACCCAAAGTGTCCGCGCGTACTGTACTACTACTGCACCGCGTGCACGCTCATTTGTCGACGTCGCGTACGAAACGACGACGACGCGGAATCGATTTCCGGCGACGGGCCGGCGTCGAGTCCGCAGCAGGTCACGGCGACACCACCGATTGTGCACTCTGCGTGTGGCCCGTGTGTACCAACATGGCTGTCGCGCTACTCTTAGGTATCTGTCTTGAGCGCACAGCCAGAGAGAGGAAAGGCGCGTACACTTACGTACGTGGGAGTCGGGCCATTTCCGGCACGTGGCTTCATCACAGTTACCGGCGACCCATTACCGTACCGTGCGAAATTGTGTCTATCTCCCCATACTTCGGCATGCTGTCGTTTTTTTCTGTAAGCATTCTATGACACTCGTTTGACCTTGCTTGCAATTATTATTGAGTGTCTATAAAGCCCGCATATTTGTGACCTTAGGTTGGGGCGGCCCTTACATCTGCCGTCACAGGAGCTGGGGCCTGCCGTCCAAAGATTGCGTCCAATGTCCTAAGTGTTCCGCTCCTGGCTCTGCACCGGATACGCATCATCTAGTTGAGACATGCCCTGGGATAAAGACAACTCGTGGCGAATCTCTCAGGACTGGATTAAGTTACGAGAGAAAGAATCTGACGATTATGAGCGACTGTCAATGGACAACGCATTTCATGAAACACTCTTGGGATGCCTGCGTGCAACGGACCTTCGTGCATTTATGTCATTTCATTCCCACGTTCTGCGGCTTCACAACGCATGCTAAAGCGGAAGTATTAGTGAAAAGGATGCTTGATTCTGCGAAATCAGCGCGTTGCGGTCGCATCGTTTCAGCGTACACGTCTTCTTCGTTCGGGCCCGCAGAGTACCGCACGTCATTTAGCTTTTGTGTATCCTGCTTTGTCGATCGTGTATCATATCCGTCTGCTCGTCATCGTTATCCCTCACCATTAGTTACTAATGACGTTGTGCTAAATGCACTCCTCGCCGAGTGACCTTTCCGAGTAGTTTCCCTTAAGCGCTTTTTTCTTCTTCGTTTCACGAGTTCGCAGTCTCAACTGGCAGTTTGGTTTCGTATAACGTGTTTGCTATAACCACGTGCCTTCGCATACCCACATAATAAAGAGAATACATATGCGTTACGGTCACATCTCTGTTTATAAAGAACAGAAGATAGAAGAAACGAATGCTGCTTCCATTGAAAGGGACTGTATGTGAAAGCAGTCTTCGTGCCTGGACAAGTGATTTGGGTCACGGTCGCGTCTAATGGATTCCCTCTTCTGAATGCGCTTGTCCGTCGCTTCTTGTCATCGCATAACGCATACGAGCGGTGAATGCCACAAATTTGGGCTGAAGGCGCCTCTGCTCGCTGTATACGGTCGCCGGTAATTTGGCACGCGTAGAGAATGGACGACTAATGTGGCCTACATCGTATTAGCTTCCGGCGCAAACATCCCAATCGCCAAGCAATACGAAAAGCACAGTTATATCGACTAGGACATCTCGACGCGGAAAGCACTGATCTGGCGACGACATAAAGGCTCGTAAGCTAGCTGCGAAGATAAATGCGTCGAGTATCGTAATGTCTATCTAAGCCGCGAAGGGAAATGAACGAAAAGAAATATATGGCGTTCTCGTTGTCGGTAATTACGACGAGGTTTCTAATTTCTTCCTGCCGAGTTGCTACACGTAGCGCTAAGCTCAACCGAAATGGAAGTTTTCGATACGACGGAATCGTTAGATCAGCGTATTACTTCGCTGCTTGTGATATCGGCCCTCATTGCGAAGTATGTCACATCGATCGTATCACTTCAGGGCAGAGGCTTATTTGCTGATGAATTTTGCGTATGGCTGTTGTACCAGAGCCCCAGCATCGCGAGCAAGGCTTACAGAAGAAGTCGGTTATAGCAAATGACTGGAGTGCGAAATTTATCTGGAATATTCGGTGCGAAAAGAGAGGAGCTGCCATTTAAATCTAGACTTAGTGTGCTCAAGCGGAATGACTCTCTTAAACCGCAGTTGGTAGAGCAAGAATACTTAATCCTACTCAAGCAAATTGTAAATGATGGTGCAATCTTCGTGTCTTATCTAAGTATATTTATCTTTCCCTGTTGAAATCACTTTTTAAGTCCAAGAAATAACCCGCCGCGGTGGCTCAGTTAGCTAAGGCGTTGCGCTTCTGAGCACGAGGTCGCGGGATCGAATCCCGGCCGCTGCAGCCGCATTTCGATGGAGGAGGAATGCAAAAGCGCCCGTGTGCTTGCGTTGTAGAGCATGTTAAAGAACCCCAGATGGTCAAAATTAATCCGGAATCCTCCACTATGGCGTGCCTCATAATAAGAACTGGCTTTGGCACGCAAAACCCTAGAAAGAAGAAGTCCAAGAAATAGGTCTTCGGATATGTGATCTATATAGCAAACGCGTATTTCTGATTTAGAGATCCCGTCGTAGCAGCAATAATCGCTGCGTTGCAGCACGTAAGTTACTCTTGGTCTCTATAGCACTACCACTTGAGTACGGGAGCAGAATATCACTTTTACGACTGAGCTGATTCTCGGGCTGAGCAAAGCGTGCGCCCGATGTCGACTGCCGTTTAGAGCAACATAGAGCAAAAGTAAACTTTCTAGATGGTTATTTGGCAAGCTAACGGTCCGGAGCAATTTACCTCGACTTACCGGAATGTCTGCACCTCTAAGCTACGCTAAACCGCTGGTTTAGTGAGCGACAGAAACTACTACGTGGTGAAGTCTGCCCGCTTACGAGCGCCGCGTACAAATCCGCGCCCATAACTGCAGCCATGACTTCCGCGTGCGAAGGCCTCGTAGCTTAGATGTCACGCTGGAGGCCCGGCTACAAGAAAATAAAACTGTTAGGCAAAGAAAGAAAGAAGGAAAAGCAAGCGAGCAAGCTTCGAGTCGCTGACTCGAGCCAGCCCAGCCGCGATCGGGGTCACAGGTTTGATTCACTGCCGCGGCGTCGGCTTCTACCCACGTACACAAATGTGGATGATATAAAAACAGAAGTCAGATGACGGAGATCATTTAGCAAATTACCATTTCGTGAAAGCATGTGCACATTCGGGAGTTCTACGTTGAACTCCCTGATGAGCTATTGCCGTGATTTTAACCGGAGAAAAAGGAAACTGATACCTTTAAAATCATGCCGCTTTGTCTTTTTGAAGTACGCATATGTTGACTGTCTTACATAAGAAACAACTTCACAACTGCTCCTAGGTGTAGCCGTCGGATGCACTCAACCTTATTGATTATAATGTGAGACAGCGGTAATTCTGGAGCTCTACCCTGATGCCCGTGGTAACGACTTCGTATGCCGACTTTAGAACAGCCATGGAGCTTCTCCTGCATCTGGGACCGACGTCACAAAACTCTTAGTTTGTAAGTGTTGTCTGTCATTGGTCGGTCGCTTTCGGTAATATTATGTCTTGCGTCAATATTGGCTGGAAGTTTCTCTTGCAAACAGTTCTAGCGTAAGAACGTTTTGTGACTAAACGGGCCCTGCATGTCAAGGGGAGCTACATGATGCAGACTGATCATTACAATCATTAACGCGTAGGTGGGTGGAAGTGCAATGTTTCTCTGTTTGAGGAACCCTGTTTGCACTGAGTACCACGAGAAATTAGGAAACCATAAAGTCTTAAAGCTAACGTGCCTGACATCTGAAATTTTCTTAATTCATGCATCAAATACTGGGTAAGTACACAAGAACGCTTCGCTTTCATTTTAATTTCATTTTTACGTATTGCAGCCCTATTTAAGACTATGACAGGAGTTGGGAATCAGGCAAATATACAGAACATAAAAGGGATCAACGAGAATAGAATGCAATTCAGATATACGGATTTCAGTAGAACACGGGACGAATTCACGAAGCTCTTCGTTCGTAAGTGATCTTTGCCAGTGGCCGACCGCCTTCATTAATAATTTGTACATCAGGATCGGCTAGATTTTCCTTTTACGAAGTATTCTGGTATGTGAACTTTTGGTGAATTGCGGCTTATAGACCGACGGTTTTAATTTCAAGCAAGAAATCATCCAATCCAAGAGAACAAATCGCTTCAGGTATAGAAAGTTCCAATATGCAGTGGTTAGCGGGGAAAAACTGTGCTTTAGCGCGTGAGTACATGGTTGATATCGGTGATATCTCCTGGATGAGGAAGGTTTCGCGTATTCCATGTATGCTTTAAAGGAAGAAGAGTAGGAGCAATACATTAAAATATGGGAAACTATTATTTTTAATGCGGCGACGATTGCTAAGAGTAGTCAGATTGAACGCATAAAGTTTAGAAGAAGGAGAAGGTTTCAGGTTTCCCTTGTTTGCCCGCAGCTGATAGCCTTATACGTATGGTAGGTTTTCTGAATAATGACCCTCATTCTCTCTACACAATGATATTTATTTACTGTCGTTTAATAACTATTCTGATGTTACTCCCTTCGCGCTCCTCTCTCTGTTTCTTTATATTCTCTCACATTTCCATCGTGAAGGTATACCCAACCAGAGCTATACCTCCGGCTAACCATCCTGTTTTTCTGTACACCGGATTCTGCGACAAAATGTGACTGTGCGACACTGTGACTGTGTGACAAAACGCAACTGAGCCGTGAAATTTGCCCCCTTCGTCGAGGCAAATCAACATGGGCCACGATTTCCACCGGTGGCCTTGACCTTGCCACCTGTGTGACGTGGTACGTCTCAGCGGGACAATGGTTATGTGACGCCTTCAGAGACTGTGTGACGGTGCCCATACAGACAGATCTATATTGTTCATTCTTCTTTTGTCTTTTTTTTCTCTCACTTTTCCTACCACTCTTCCCCTTCCGTAGTACGCGATAACCAACCCAAAATATCATCTGGTTAACGTTAAACTCTCTGTATTTTCCTTGCTTTCATCTCTCTCTCTCTTTCTCTATATCGCTATTGTCTTTAATTATTTCAATAATTTTTAATTATTCAATTTCCTCAGAACCACAAACATCTGCACATCAAAGAGTTAAGGCAAGATCTCAAAGCTCTACCGATTGTTCAAATATCATAACGGCTTCCGTCTCCCAAATCTTCTCTCCAAATCGTTCCCCTCTCAAGTTTTATATCGCGTTCAGGGCGCGGCTCGCGTGCCTCGCTCCACTGATCATCGAAGCACGCGCGGTCAGGAGAGGGTGCGCCCTCCATAAACGTCAGGGGCGATTCGTTCGACTACTCCCAAAAAATCAATCCACGTTGCGAGCGCGTCGGGACGGCCGGCGCTGGACCCAAAGGCAGACCGCTGAGGCCCTAATGAAGCGCAAAATTACGACCGCCTGCGACTAATCACGTTTCGTTTTGGTCGCGCAAAAGCGGCAGCCGCCAATCGGTGCAACAAGAAAACGAAAAAAAAAAAGAGAGAGAGAGAGAGAGAAATGCCGCGCAGAGAAGGCCGCGCGCGACCACGCGGGTGAGTCCGCCTCTCGTCGCGATCGATCTTGATTTCATCGATCATATGACGCAAGACACGCGATTCTATAGCTGCAAACCACTCTAAGACGAATCATTAAAACGAGCTTCCGCGTCGTCCGCCAGCCGCGTTCACACACGCGCTCCCGCCCCTCCTCAACCAATCTCGCCCGCCTCCACCCTGCGTTATAACGCGGAAGAAACCGAGCAAGCTATATACAGAGGGCTCAGTTACACGTAACTTATACTCAAGCGTTCTCCTCCTGCCTTTCCTGCGGCAAACAGCGCGTTTTCCACCGACGTTCCTCATTCCGCCGCTCGCTGGAGTTGGTAATAATCTTGCGGAGCTCGTACGAGCTATTGATCATCCACGATCGAAAACCCGCCTTTATGTAACGTAACAGATGGAGTTGCCCCAAAGCTTAGGAGAGTGAGATCAGAGAGAGATAAAGAGAGGGTAAAGAAAAAAACGAAGGTAGATTTAAAATGATAAGTTTCTTTTTTCTTCGGTTCGCCCAACGGCTCGTTAAACCCTAAAGAAGGAATGTCCATCTGCGGGTAATTAAACAGGTGCTAAAGAGAACAGTCGCTCAGTATTTCAAACTTTTGTTCGTTAACAGCTTCGCAGTACACCGTTCGGCCGAACATTTCTGCGAGGGTAACGAACTTGCTTCGATGAGAACAGCCCACGAATAACAGATCGCATTGACTTATATCTGCGCGGAAATTACGACAGACTTACGACACGAACCAAAGGGCGACAAATGTCACCTTTTTGTTTCACCATTGGCAGCGCCAACGTTTACTAAATCTGTCCCCGAAAGGACTAATATAATTAGTACGCAGAATCAATTTCGTCCCTCTTTTTTGCCCAGGGCCAAACTTCAGCGCCCTATACCTTCTCAAGCCTTACGCTGCTCGGGCTTAAGACGACGACGACGGGAACGTGACAATTGGGACTGAATACATTGTCTGTTAACTCTTTCTTCTTCATTTTCTCGCTTTTTTTTTTTTTTTTTTTTTTTGGTTCTTTGAGGTCCCAGTGGTCAACATGCTAAGAGTGCGCCGTCCACGTCCAAGCATCCCGGACCGTTCTCTGGCGTCTCCGCAGGGCCGGCGCACCAATCAGCGTGATCGAGCGAGCGCACGGGCGTAAACAGAGCCAAAGCCGAACAGTTGGTAGTGCGCCCAGCTCGCGCTCGCGAGGAGTTCGTCAGTGCGATGGAGGGGCTACGACGGCGGCGGCCCACGCAGGGCGCCCTGGGAATCTCGGGCCCACTTAGGCTAATTGCGTTGGCTGCTGCGCGGACTGCAGCCACGGATCGCGGATATAACGTCGGTGGCGGCCGTTCTAGGCGGTGGTTGCGAATGGCCGCGCAGCGGACCGCCCTATACTCGGATGCAGGGTGAAGGGTTATGCAGCATTGTTTCTGCGTGATGTCATTTGCAACGATAAAATGTATGTGGTTCTTGTGTTTTCTTATCTGCCCAGAAACTGAAGGTGAGGCAGTTCTTAGTTTGTTACGCGCTGCGGTGATTCGGCGGCTATGACGTTCTGCTGCATGATCGCGAGGTGGCGGGTTCGATCGATTCCTGAAGGCCCACCGGTCGTGTTTCAGGTGTGGGCGGAAGGCACAAAAACGGTCTTGTACTTAGATTTAGCTGCACTTGCATGAATCCTAAATGGTCGAAATTTATCCGGAGGCCATCTACGAACGTTGTCCATCATCGACCGCGCTGCGTTGCTTCAGAAAATTTAACCCCAATTTCGGTAAACTGTAAACTGACAGAACGGCGATATCTGCTTATTTTTTTATTTGCTGAACATAAGCGTCTGCTATTCATTTCTTTATTTTCGCCATACTACTCACTGGGTTAAAGTTAAGGATTTTAACTTGCCGATATTCGTAAATATTAAACAAATTTGGTGCACCAAATTAAAGTATTGCTTTTCACATTCGGTGTAATTCATCTTTCTGTCTTAAATGCAACAAATATTATTGAAATATGTGCAGCTATTGTCCAACGCGAGCATTTCTGCGTCTCACTTTTTAAAGACGACCGTCTTTCTTGGGCTACCTAAACGCGGAAAACTTAGTCTGTCTCTATGGCTGTCACTCAATTCAACCGCCCGGCCAAAACCAACCAAGCAACTAGCACTGGTGGCACCGGGTCATACACGTCAACATTATACAGCGCAAAGGAAACCTCAGGCCTATTTGAGGCAAATATATGTACATAACCATGATGTACAGCTTTAGTTTAATTAAGAATACACATTGGACTGATATTTACGTTAGTAGATGAAAAACCAACGCGTTAGAAATGGTGTCGAAGAGACGCTTCGCGTTAAAACAAGCCGACTGAAGCCGCGGCTCTGTAGCCGGCTTTAAGCCAACAGTAATAAAAGGTCCCAAAACATGGTGCGAGAGCAGGGCGAACGCGGGAAGCTTGAATTGAATTCAGCAAAACATTTATTGAATCCATCATGGGAGGAGTGAGAGCGGAGGGGAAGAGCGTGAGGGATGGGAAGGGGGAGAAGAGAGGGTGTTAAGTATCAGGGGCGGCCGAAGACTATCGTCTTTCGACGTCATTTGCAGCGAAGCAAGCAGATATGCGGCCAATTTTTTTTCCGTTTCAATTTTATCGCTGCACATAGTAGTTACAATTTTGACAATAAGAAATAAAAAAAGGTGGCGTTGTCAATCATTGTATTGGGACTTCCTGTGAAGGTTAAATGTTGAGAGAAAAATAGCTAAATGACAGCAAACTAAAGAAAATTCAAGACTATTGGTATTAACGTGAACACACACATTACTGACATTAAAGTGAACAAAACTTCAATACGGAAATCAGAGTCAGCCCCGAGATAAAGCTTCTTCTTAGAACCCAGCTCAACTAATTGCATCTCGAGCTTGAATTTCAGCACACACGCCCATCTCTAATTAATTCGCAAGATTTAGTCACTAGACAAAGTGTCTCAACATTTGAAATTGCACCCCAAAGTACTACTACACTTTGTATATTTTCACTTCTGTGGTTTTGTTATACTTACGTCGTCTTTCTTTCTTTCTGGCCTGCTCTCTTTTTTTATATATGTGGCTCTGTGCAGCTTTCTTCTGTTCTTTAAAACCACTAATGTTCTTTGGCTCGTCGATGAACGCTGTATGGCGTATATAACATAAACACAGGTAATTACCAACGCAATTAGGGCTGTCAAACTCGCAAAAAGATCGCGTAAGGACCCAGATGTCGCTTGTGTGCCATGTTTGAAGAAAAACTCGCGTGCAGATGATGAAGTATAATTGGTCACTGTTTCGCGCAGATTAAAGCAGGTTCATTAGTTTAAAGCACGCAATCCTAAGCGTGCTTGAAATACTGATAAAGGAAAGAAAACCATTAATGTATAGTACTATAGTACTAAATTCATTCTTGCTTCTTTTATCACTGTAGCCTTGGTGAGTGCACAAATTGCGTTCGAAGGACTCGTGAAGTCGCTTTTTGGTGCCCAGATAACACACACGATCCGTTGTAAGCTGCTCCACCGAGAGGTAAAGAGTACACGTGACTTTCCTTACCGCGAATTAAATATCTGCTCATTAGTGTCTTATAAATTGCAAACCCTCTTGCTTCTCCCCCTGCTTTTTTTATTGGGAAATAATATAGGCACGCACGTCATAATTCCGAGCAGCATTGGTTTATATATAATATTATAATATATAATTTATATTTATCTCAGGACAAGTCGAATTGGACCCAATCAGTGAGCGAGTAATCGAGCGAGCGAGGCAGCGAGCGAGGGAGCGAGCGAGCTAGGTTTAGGAAAAAGTAGAACGAAGAAAGGGAAAAGCACGGCCAGATTTCACATTACGCGGAGATTACGAGCAACTTCCCCACCTGGGCATCCAATAGTCATCAAAAGAAGCGCAGGCAGTGCTATTAGTAACGCGCAAAAACTATTACTTCAGCAACTGGCTTTCCTTCATAACTATCATTTCCTTCTCGATTAGCGTGATTGCGAAGACGCACTTAAACTGCATGGACAGACTGCGCCCCTCGCGAAGTGAAAACTTTCGAGACACCGGTAGGTGCAGTTTCCCAGCGCGCTGCAGCTCGTATCCGATTTTACGGATTCGCTATATACTCGTCGCAAGACGAACGACTTCCTCCCGATTTCGTCGCCCGACTTTCTCAACAGTTATGCAGAGGAGAGAACCAGAGCAGCCGCGCCACGGTGAAGATTCGGGAGTTCCCCACCAGGGGTACCGCGTCGCACCATGCTATAGAGCGCACGATGCGCCGAGTTTTACGAGCGGAAGAAACGGGCCGGTCGTTTTGGGACCCGCGGACGGTCAGCGGATTTCGACGTCGTCAAGTTGGCCGAATGGACTTGGCGTTACCCCGTTCGCCGGCGGACCGTCTTTTCGGTTTCCACCGTTTGAAATATAGTGTCGTGCGGATTCCTCGAAGACGGTTCGTTGAGTCGATGGACTCTACTCTGACTCGAACTTCCGCGTATATAACCGATCCTTCCGGGATATAAGTTTCTAACTCAACTTTTCCCGCGCTTCGAGTGAAACTCCTGTGGTTGATTTGTAGTTTTGCGCCGTCTAACGAAACGAATGGGGAGAACTGCGTGCCACTGTAATGACGTCAGTCGCTGGGTGGCTTTAAGAGAGAGTAAAATGGGGAGGGAAAGGCACGTAGGTTAACCGGAAGATATTCTGGTTTGATATTGTGACAATGGATCGCGTTTATTTACAAGATGAAGAATGCAAAGGTATCGCTCAGCGAAAGCAGTTCACGGCGCCACACGCGAGCCAGCACAGCTTCGTTCTCCTCTTCATCCAAACTCCGTTCGCACGTTTCACCTCCCCGTTCGCAGACGACGCTTGCTTGGCGAGTCATTCAGAAGATCGACTGTAAAATGGCGCGGCATGTGTCAGCTGTGTCATACTAGAGCGGCGATCGTTGCTTGTGACGCTGGATATTGCATACGTAACGTCACTCTATATACCGTGCACGGGGGAAGGATAAGGGGAAATAAAAGACAAAAAAAGCTGCCCATTCTTGTAATGGTGGCAACGAGGTGTTTCCCCCGAGACGTTGTCTTATATAGTCGACGACTATTTGCAATTAGATATATCAAAGCGGATACAGCTCCCGCTGGATGCATGCATATAGTATACGCACCCATGAAACTATATGAGAGATTGCTCGTCCGTTAATAAACTGACATACTGCGGCACAAACTCTTGCAGCAAAGCTTCTCAAGTCCGATTCTCCTGCGGCCACTGGCCACAGAATGTCGTATGGATGAGGAGGAGCAGGACTGTTGCTATAGCAACAGGCAGACCTATAGCCATGCAAATTGTGCCCTCAACTGCTCCATTCCGAGCGCCACTTGCGATTGACGTAGAGCCTAAAGAGCGCCGTCAGAAAGCACGTGCAGATCATTACTGGGGATCATCATCTACTGCGTGCCAGCCATCGCATCTTGTACTTCTAGCCAGCCCACACACGGGGCTCACCATTCACGCTCCAGCTCTTTATCGTGGATGAACTTGAGGAGCAGCCGCGATAAACTTGTATCCTAAACAACAAATGTCCTTGCGAGAACAATATGCCACGGGCTCTTGTATGGGGGCCGTCGTATACGCTTGAGTCCATCTATTACCGCTTTACGTTCACTCTCATAGTGAGAGCACTCTAACAAATAATGGTCAATGTCACCAAGAGCACAACCGGCAACAGAGGAGAGAGGCATTGAGAGCGATAAAGCAAAAATTGGGCAGCTATGAAAGCAGCGAATTTAACACACACAAAAAGGAACTTCAATGAGCACTAGTGTCTACACATGCCTATGAGAAATCACGCGCATAGCAGTAGTAAGTGACAAGTATAGTATAGTATAGTATAGTATAGTATGGTATAGTATAGTGTAGTATAGTATATTATATTATAGTATAGTTTAATATAGCATAGTATAGTAAAGTATAGTATAGTAAAGTATAGTTAGTATAGTATAGTAAAGTAAATAACCGTGTTTCTCAATTACGCTATATACAGTGCAGAATGAAGTGAGACTCTTGCGGCACGCATCGCACGCTACTCCAGACGCTCAGGATATAAGACACTGAAAAAAATAGGAAAGTTAAAGAACGATGCAAGAAGTATGAAAAGTTACAAATACACGACACGCGATCGCACACGTCGCACCCACAAACCCGGCAAAGATACGTTATCTGAAGGAAGTTCACCAAACTTTGTTCGTATACAGGGGGTTAACTGCACGATTTCTTCTACGCGCCATTCGCACCAAGAGAGTTCGTGTTATCCAAACTTGACCAAAAAACGCTCATTGGCCAAAAGCAGAGTCAACTTTCCCATCCCCCCTTCCTCCCCGAGGTCTTCCACTGTTCTCCAAAATTTATGCTCTCACGCTCGGACGAGCTACTGTGCGGCGGCCACCTGCACGCGATAAACGACGCGACTAAAGGATGGTCTGCACCACTGACCAGCAGCAGCCACTTCACTTTCGGGCGGTGGTCTTTAAAGAACAAAAAATAAGTATACTGATCGCCGAAATCAATGACTCGTCGTCGGCTTCACTCGCCTTGGCCGACCGTAAAAACTGCGGTGGCGCTTTTGCTCAGCGTGGCTACCGACGACGACGACGACGCTTTAACAGCAATTTCGGCGAAAGTGTCGGAGCCAAATGGCGCATATAATGCCGAACTCGAGGAGCCACGCAACGCGTCGACGAGCATCACGCTATGTATAGTCTAGTGTTTTCATTCAATTCTTTCTTTCTGCTCCTTTTTTCAATTCTTTATCGACGCTGCGGCGCGGTTTACACGACGCTTTCCGACGACGAAGCCGAAAATTGTCGTTCCCTCCGGGTTTGGATGCGTTTTCTTCTTGTTTTCGCAGCAATGAAGATTGTGCGCGCCGATCTGAGCTTGTTTATTTATTGAAGCCCGAGAACGCGAAAGAGAAGATAAAGCACGAAAAAAAAAAAAGAATTGAAAGAAATAAAGGAGGGAAGAGACAACGGAGGCAAGAAAGTTTCGCGACGCAATTTCGGGTGTGGGCGGCGGCAGCGGCGGCAGGCGGCGAGCCTGGCGTGCGCGGAAAAGATATTTGGAAAGCTGTAAAACGTTTTACGAGTGCGCCAGACCTGTTCCGCGGACGGGGGAGAAATTTACGGCAATTGAGGCCCGCCGGAATCAATACCTCCTTCCGGGCAAAGGCATCGGTAGCAAGTGAAAGAACGGCGAAAGAAGAATTCGGCGCGCGCTTCGGTCCGGCGTTGCTTATGCGAGAGAGAGGCGATTCAAGCGTAGTGTACAGACACCGCGCAATGCCACTTTGCGCTGCGGGAGCGGCTCTCAATGCAGCTATATTGAGGTTATAATGTGTAATACTGTGCGGCCATTAAGGAGCGGTGAGTGGGTACATCAAGGCCGAGAAAGCCGAGACTGTAGATACCAAGAAGAAATGACCGCGTAAAACGTGCTCGCGAAATTGGAAGCTTGGCCGTGTGAGGCCTTTATGGGAGCGTTTCGGTACTCATTGCTCGGCAAAGGAACGAAAGTTACAGGCGAAAAGTGTTTTTCTTCGTTGTTAAACTAATAAAATGCCTAAATTCGCAGGTTTCATCTATAGGTTATGCTTTTCGTATACGTTGAGAGGTGACGTGTAGTATCAGTAGTGAGTGAGTGAGTGAGTGAGTGAGTGAGTGAGTGAGTGAGTGAGTGAGTGAGTGAGTGAGTGAGTGAGTGAGTGAGTGAGTGAGTGAGTGAGTGAGTGAGTGAGTGAGTGAGTGAGTGTATTAGAAAAGTTAGCTTTCCAACATTATGCCGGCGTTTCTCTGCGCATAGGCGTTGAAAGCAGTACCTTCTTTTTTCTTTACGCGTTAATTTGGATCACACATGGATGCTGCTAGAATGTATCGTTTCTAAGAGGTGAGACGCAGATAGGAGGCGAAAGCTGGCGAAAGCTGGTGACTTTCGTCGCCGGTTTTACTACAACATTTGAATGTCATATGAACTGGGAGAAATAACGTCAAGAAAATCTAGATTTTGGTGAATATCACATCCGCGCTTTATATACGGTCTGTCTGAAAAGTAGCGGGACTGGGTTTACTGTGTGGGCTATGGGCGAAAGAGGAATAAACTTATTGTCTAGTCAAGCAATATGATATCTTGGTAGTATACGACCTAAATGTCAGCTTTCTGCCATCATTGACGTTTTTAATCAGGCGTTCTTTTTATACTGTTGTCTTTGCTGGTCGTTCAGTATATGGTGAGAACTGAGCAATCAACCATGAGCATGGAGCAATGAATCAACCTAAAATTTCTGCTTCGGTCGGGGAAAAATATATCAGAAGCGCTTGCAAATGCTTCGGCAAGTGCGCGGAGATGATACCATATCACGCGCACTTGTGTTTGAATGACACAAGAGGTTCAAAGAGGGTCGCAAGGAAGTGGAAGATGACTCAAGAAGCGGCCGGCATTCAACAAGCAGGAATAACAATAACGTCCAGCGTGTAAAACAGGCGGAGTTTTCTGATTGTTGGTTGACGGTTAGAATGATCGTCAGCCAGTTGGACATGCCAAAAGGCAGTGTTTGGAAGATAATCACTGAATAATTTGAGCATAAGAATAGTTTGTGCAAGATTGGTGCCACGGCTGATAAATTCTGATCAGAAGGAGCTTCACATGCACGTGTGTCTAGATATCATCGCACGTCTTCAAACTGTACCAGATTCGCTTTGTCGAGTCATTAGTGGTGATGAGACGTGGCTTTTTGAGTGCGTCGCAGAATCCAAGCGCCAAACTCTCGTTGGAAGTATCCGTTGTCGCCGAGGCCGAAGAAAGCAGGGGAGTCCAAGCCAAATGTGAAAGCCATGCTGATCACGTTTTTCATTGTCATGCATTGTCCACAGTAAGCTCTTGCTACAGGGTCAGACAATAAATCAGCAAGTTTACGAAGAGATTTCGTGGCGTTTGCTTCTCTCAGTATACGCGAGAAGAGATCGGAGCTGTGGCGGTACAAATCGTGTTTGCTGAATCAATACAATGCACCAAGTCACAACGCCCTCACCATCCAGCAGTTCCGGGTCAAGAAGAATATCGCCGTCCTAGAACAACTTCGTCATTTCCTGATCTTGCCCCCTTGGACTTTTTTTTATTCCCCAAGCTTAAGGGAATTATCAAGGGAACCCGTTTTGAAGGCGTGGAGGCCGTCAAGATGGCCGCAACGACGGAGATGCGCGTAACATCCCAGAAGAATTCCCCGAGCAGTGCACAGAGGCTTGGCAGAGAAGGATGGGAGAGTGTGTACACTGAAGGGAGATCACTTTGAAGGGGACAACACGTAGTCTGCCGTTTGGCATAGAAATAAACTGTTGGTGACATCAGTCCCGTTACCTCTCAGACATACCTTATTAGCGCTGTGTGAAATACAACAGTCATATTCTGCTGTCAGATACTAATGGCGTTTTGTTAGTGGTCAAGCTCAAGTGTGGTCACATAATGCAAAGATACGAGAGCGGTGCAGGCAAGAGGTCAACGGTAAATGGCTTCGATGGTAACTGGATATGAAGTCAACCTAACAAGAATTTTTGAAGTGCTATCGAATAGACATTCAACAGCAAGAATTTAAGAAAGCAGCGTGTCACTGACGAGGCTGTGTGAAAAAAATAGCGACGACGTATAGAACAGACATTGTGACCATGAGTTTCCTTCAAAGGCTGACAAGGCGTTATCATGTTTGGGTTCTGAGATGAACCTTAAAATGTGTCAAAGTCATGAACTGCTTTTCTTTTACTTACGTGCTCTCTGTCTCTCTTTATAACGCGTAGTAGCGTTTGCGTTGCGTGAACCGAAAGTTTTCATTTTAACGCAATAGTGTTAAGGGCCCCGCGTCGCAGAAAATCCGGCGTGAGCGTGGATATCGGCGTCCGTGGCGGAAAAAATCATCCCCAACCACCCCGACCCCCGACCGCGCAGGCCTTCCGCGTAGCGCAAGGTGTTAGTGAACAAAAATTGAATTTCTCACAGTAAAATCCGTCAGAAGAATTGTAAAGTACGACTTAACCACAACGTACAGACATGGTGGCGTTGGATTGTAATTTGAATGTATGAGAAAGCATAATTCTGTTATGAGGACACTCAAACACAAATTCCTTTTCCAGCATTTCTACCGTACCAACAACGGTGCGCTCGGATAGGTTAGTTGTGGAATTCATATCCAGATGGCACTCGCATCCTCGACAGGTCAAATTGGGACTTCGCCTGCCTAATGCGTTTTGGATACGCGCGCGCGTTGGGACAATAGCAAACAATTCATAAAATAATAAAAAAGGTGCTAGGGCCTTCACATTTTAATATAGGACGACTTATATTTTCCCTGAAAAAAAAAAAACGTCTTCCCAGCATGCATTTCTGTTTAAAAGTGAAGCCAACGAGAGGATAGGTGTAAGCTTGGTCTTTGTAAGCTGGCTTTCCCATGTTCTGTGTTGCCGTGAAGCCTACGCAAAGAAAAATGCGATGCGAACGGGGCCCGATAACGCTATCGCATTCCACTCTTAACGGCGAAGCTTAGCGTCCTCCAATTTTTTCATCACTGCTGTATTTTACCCTAATTATTCTCGTTACTGACTCGTTTTCGCCATGCTGTTATCATGTAAAACAATCCTTTCTCTGTTTATTTTACAATTCTCTCGCTTGTTCTTTTGTTCCAGGAAACATAACCTCTTAGGCCTGAAATAAATATTCTAGTCCTTCTCTGGGCTCTTTCGCTCTTTGAATGTCGCGGACACTTCCGTGACCTTAAGTGAAATATGGTTTGAGGAAAGAGTAACGTTGTTTTGTCAGTTACTTCATGAACGCAAAAGCAGTCAAAACTGAACGTGTTTTTTTTTTTTTTTTGTGAGAACAATCTGTTATGCTACAGCGGTTTCTTTTCATTCGCCTCATTATTTATGCCTGCGTGGGCTTGATATGCTGAAATGTGCTCAGTCAAGAGAAGTGCACTGCCTTAACTATTATGTATGTGGTACTCGGAGAAAGGCAATTTATTTTCACTAGCTACTCCACACTATACAAACAAATAGGGAAATATACAGAGGGGTTGCGCGCAAGTACATCGCAATAAATGGTGGTAAAAGTATAAAGCTTGATGGACTGGTGGCATTCAATATGCGCGCGCATGCAAAGTACACAGCAACGCCGCGGTAATAACAGCGCCTTCGAATAAGCAACGGGAACAGTTTCATCTATATCAAGCTCTGCTAACGGTGCATAGCGTCCCTTAATGCACTGACTATAGACAAACCGAACGAGAAGCAAGGAGCACCGATCTGTTTTTACAGGAAGATTTATTGAACTTTGCCAGTAAGTCAGGATCCGTTTCCGTGCTAAACTGTGACTTTTTGTTCCACGAGTGGGCGCAGTGAGCACAATCACGAAAAGTTACGTGTAACGCGCGATTGAGTGTAAAAATATAATCCAATAAATTATTATTATTCGTTTTATTTTGGTGGGCAGGTTTTTCCCGTTCTCTGTGCTACGTTTTCTAGCAGTTCCGGTGGAGAGCGTATATACCAGAACTTCTCAAGATTGTCTGAAATACTGCGAAGTTCACTGCAAAACATTAAAATGCTATGACGCATAAAGATACGTATTGTAGGCATCGAAAACGCATATCCACATGCATCACTTCTGGATTATTCAAGTGATAAAATACATGGTCACGGCGCTGTGTCCTTACTGTCTATCAAGGTTTGTATAATCGCTGCGTATATCTATAGCTACGAGCGCAATTGGTCGAACTCAGGATATATTGCCGCTTTCACTGATGCTTTATAATGAAGGGCAGACATCCTGTTGAGCGCCCAGACACGAAAACAAAGCACACAGGCGGCTTGTCAGAGCAACGATCAATGACCTATAGCAAACCGCTTCAGAGGTTGATGTTGCGGAGAAAGGTGTCGAAGCAATACGTATTTATAGCACTCTCGACCAAAAACGCAATCCGCTCAGTGTTTCAAAATCACGCTGTACAGTGATATTTGGAGATTCTTCTATAATAGTACACGTTTTCGACGCTGCATTCCTATTCTAGCGTATAGGTATATCACCGCCCATTGCGCGTTCGGACACGGCACCTGCGCCGGCGTCGACATTCAACGAACACAGTGAATCACTAAAGAAAGAACGCTTGGACCCGTATCGTCCAGCGCATACCACCTTCCAGGCGCACGCCACTGCGCATGCGCGACACGCTATAGGAGACACGGAGACCGAGTTAGAGAGAGAGAGACGCATGCGCGTCATTACTCTCGCATACGTGAGTTTCGAGCGGCAGAACCCTGCATCTGTAGGCCCACACGTATTGCGCACGTATATGCATACGGGAAGGGCCCAGATGCGGCAGCAACGCGTGGCCCATGCAGACGGCTCGCTTATGCAACGCGATACGGAAAAGCGGCAAAAGAATTCGCGCTATACGCTCGTGCGCGGGCCGGCAAGAGCCTCACTCTGCGCTGGCTGCATGCAGGCTCAGGGTGGTATAGTGGTGTGTTATAGGAGAGCCGGGGCGGCGGCCGGGGCGACATCGGTATCACCGCATAGCTTAGGATTAGGCCACGCCGGTGGCGCGTCGTACGTGACAGAGCCGCGGGACAGGGACCGTCGAGAGACCTTATACCGAGCGCATAGCGCGGCGCGAGAGGCGGGCGGCCGCCGGGCAATATCTCGGCGCTTCGAAGCTCACCGTCCGCAGAATTCTACTTTATGTTATGACTGATAGCGGCGGGGCCAATAAACCGCGTCCCGTAGCACGCAGGCTCTCGCGAGTGTCGTATCTTATTTTTCTTTTTTTTTTTTTTTTTTGGTGGTGAGTGTTTTTGCATCCCTTAGTCCGAGTCGACTCGCTCGCATCGTATCTAAGCGACTCACACTTTGGGCGGTCTGAAAAAAGAAGTCTGAACATAGTGGAGAAACGAAGGCGAAGTATAGCGAAGGTTTCAATTCGTATCTGTAACGCTCAGGCCCGCGGACAACGCAAAGGCGAGGTGCTTATTTAGGGGACAGCTTAGGCAGCTCATTCCGGTGCCCACTTTTCGTTGTTTCTTTTTTTTTCTTCGCCCTTCCTAAGCTGAATTGTATCGACAGTAAGTTCTTGGAAAACAGCGCGGCGTCCACTTCGCGTGATAATGCGCGCCGCGAAGCGACTCATCGCCCGCATTCTCAAAGCGTGCGTTATCTCTGCACTAATCCTATATGAGTGACCGTCCGCCGTGTTATTAGCGAGTGGCCTCTTTGGAAGTAACGTACCGAGCGAACCATAAAATGCAGCTAGATGTAGCAACACTGGGAGCAACACGCCTACGGCGTACAGCGCGCGGAAGCACGCAGATGCTTCGCGATCGCAGACACCTTAACACACCGTTGGGACGGACGTCGATCGCGTCCACCAAGCACGCTTATAAATTTATATACAGTACATTTCGGTTGTAGCGAACAGTAGTACATGAGTCTTGTAGCACGAAACCACAAAGGAAACCAATGCGAGTTTCTCAGAAAGAACGCTTCGCAGTTGGAAGAAAAATTCGTCCTGATCCGGGATTTTTTCTTCAATCTTTCTTCAAATCCTGCGAAACTTTCTTTCTGAGAAGCTCGCATCGGTTTCCTTTGTGACTTCGTGCTTGAAGACGGACGTTTTTTTTTCATCTATTTTCATTTCCATTAATGTATAATTTCTTTAATTCAATTATTAAGTACAAGTAATTTC
This sequence comes from Dermacentor silvarum, assembly GCF_013339745.2. Taxonomy (NCBI): domain Eukaryota; kingdom Metazoa; phylum Arthropoda; class Arachnida; order Ixodida; family Ixodidae; genus Dermacentor; species Dermacentor silvarum. Next base: position 38,247,208 of record NC_051161.1, on the reverse strand, counting down.
CACTATGCTGTCCTTGGTGTCTTTGTTTGTTGGCTTCTTATGATATGACGAATAAAAATCGGGCCCTCCGTCTCCTTTCGTCTAGTTCGAGACGGGTGGATGTCAATTTTCTTACTTTTATTAAGCTTTCCTCCATCATACGGGATTTCGCATACCTGATTTACCGTTAGTACAGGCTGTTTGACGAGTTGGTGCGAGTTGGACATCTTAGCTCTCTGCGCAAACAAAGGCGAAACGCATGGACGGAAACAAGGTTGTTTTGTCGCCGTCTATGTGTTCCGTCTTCGTCTGTGCTGAGAGCTGAGATGTATAACGAGCAGGCTCATGGTCTAAATATAGTTTGATATATTAGGTAAATCGATATAGCCATACTCGCCTATGACCAACTTGTGTGATGCGCTTGTTGTAGTATACGGATTTATCTCTAGTGCAGGAAAGAAGCAAGGAAGGGAATCCATTTTTTGAAAACAGAACTACGCGTTGTAGGCATTAACTTTTCCCTGTGCCTTGGGCTTCTTTCTCAGCTTGATTGAGAATGGCGTTGTCGTTGCGAGAGACTATTTCCAGTTATTCCCTCAATATCAGAACAGTACAGGCACACTACATCCACCACATAATGTTCCTCCTGAAGCGTCGGTCGACGCCCTGAAACGCTAAGCGGACGGCCCGATTTCGAGATATCGAATAGTTCCGTTCGTAATGAGTCCGTTATTTCACAGGAGTATCGATCAGTAAAGTTCACGTGTTCGGTTTAGAGGAGAATGCGCTTTATCCAGGTTTACTATATTTGGGTTCGATTGCACAGGGCTCCCTTTTGATAGGAGAAACTTTTTTACGGAGCGAAGGACCAGCTCAGGGACACCTTTATGGAAAACTTTTGCTGGGTTATCTACTATAGAAGGATTTGGACGACGCATTACAATACACTTCCCGAGCACGAGGTCGTTGCCTGACCACTGGGTCACTACAACTATAGGCTAAGCCATTGCCTTTTCGATTATATGCGCGTGCCTGTATCTACACAGCTTACGTTTGTTGACATTCTTCCGGAGGAGATCGCGCGGAAAGTCGTGCGCATACAACAGACACAAGAACATGAGGACCGAAAGACACACGAATGATCGGGCGCTTGCTCGTGTTTCTCTGTCTGCTGCGTCTATACGGCTCGTACAATATTGCACGCGATGTACCATGACATGAGAGCTCCAATTCACAAAAAAACGATTTCAGATGACATCTATATTTGAGGGAATGCATTCAGAATAAGCAGTGAAGGTGTGGAGAAAAAATAATGCTGTGTGGAGACCTCTAGTCCGTGTTTGCGCAGGGATGCGTGAAATTTGATATCTGTGGACTCCACAGTTGTGACATAGCAAGGAAGGGTAGCTCAGCTTTGTGTCGATCTATCTGGCGAACAGCTGAACGCTGTCTTGCAAATATTTAGAGAGAGGAAGACAGACGAAAGAAAGGAGAAAGGCGGGGAGGTTAACCAGAACAGAAAATCCGCTTTGCTACCCTACATTGGAGGACAGGAGGGGGGGGGGGGGGGGGCAAGTAAAATGATGGGAAAGAAATGGAGAACGAGCACAGGAACATGATCACAGCCGTTCACAGCACAGGATAACCGTTAACGCTATATAGTCAGTGCTAAAGTCGCTCGTGCAGGTTTTCTGTCCTTCAGAATTGTAACAATGTATTCGTAGCCTTGTGTTGATGAGACTTATGAGGTCGGTATTCCAAAACGATTTCACTATGAATTATCATGAACGCGAACCAGCTCAGTAGCGAGCGATCGTCTCTGTACACAGTATCGAGGACAGTTGCACAAAAGCTGTGCAGGGGTCTGCTCCCGACCATAATCATGTTCAGCCGCATTTTCAGCCGTTGTAATAGGGAAGGCAAAAAAAAAAGTCCTAATAGAAACTCAGTAGGAGTCAGTATCGGCTAAGTTGCCAACGTCTCCGTGAACATGCATGTAGATAACTATTCGTTATTGCAACCAAAGTTAAGAGCATCTTAATCCAAGGTTAGTCTTGATTGCTCTTAGATTAACGAGCCCGAAACGACAGCACGAGCGCCAGGACGAATCCTTCACGGCGCATCTACAAGCGAGCGTCTCCGACACGCCCACAAGTGCACGAGCGCGAACAAAAACTTTACGCTCGTGAGCGTATAGACGCCTTTGCATATTACGGATGTTTTCATTTCTCGCTGGGAAGAAGAACAAAAAAAAAGAGAAAAAGGAAAAAAATTCGCCAGGAAGAAGCGCGTACCGGGGCCCACACCGCAAGCGTTGTATGATTGAATCTGTCATTGATAGATACAGGCCCGGATCGCGCAACTATGTAGGTTCCGCGCCGAGCCGGCATGCAGAGGTACGCACGTACCGCGCACATACGAACGGGCGAAGATGGAGGATTAGTCCCGCATATCTTTTTTTCAATTAGAACGTCACCCTGGTGCACCCTGTGGACGCTCTGAACAGGCCCTTGCTTGGGAGCCGCCAATATCGCTGCCTCTTGGCACGTCCTGTTATCCCTTTTTCTATTTCTTTCCTTGCCATCCTTGTTGTCTTTCTCGTTGTTCCTCGCCGCTTCCGCTGCATGTCTGCAAATTGCTCTTCGACGACGGGCTCGCTGGGAGGTTGGGCGATTTATCATGCTGCCCTCGACGAGAAGCTCGACAACGTATTGTTGCAGCGTGCGTCAAACGTGTTCGGGCTCTCGATATGTCAGTGTCATTAACCTGTCCCAGCTTGTCCTGCCCCCCCCCCTTTTTTTTTTCGTTCTTTCTCTCGCTAGTGGTATGTGCTCACTTTGTTTTTGTTCCAGTCCCTCTGTTTCACGACTCTTCTATAGCTCCAACGTTATTTTTCACTTCAAGAATAGCGCCGCTGTACAATTCCGTCCGATCTCTGCAGGAGCTGGCGATCTATGTGCGCAAAGGTTCGCAGCAGCTCAGTAGTTTTTCATCGGGCGTCTTTCTACAGCTGGTCTGGCTGTTTACTTGTCCTGAGGCTCGTCCGATTGTTTCCTTCGAGGCAGGGGACGACGCAAGTTGCCGCGGGTAAGTCCGCTCACGTGTAGCGTGAAATCCTACTTTCAGCAGGCACTGCGCAAGAAATTTTGAATGATTTTTGGTATTGGTGGGACGCACTTGTTAGACGAATTGTTCTGCCAAATACGAAGGCATTCCCTTGTCGCGGTGTGAACCATGCTGGAAGTATCACCCTACGAAAACGTCATATAGACAGCCCGTGTCGAACGTTTGTAGAAGCTTTTTTTTATTCTTGTATGTCTGTAGTTCATCTAGTACAGGCCGGCTCCGGACGTATGACCTGATACACTTCTCGTCGATCAACGTTTATAGATTCCTCGCGAACGACGAGCCGTTTAGAAGTCTACGCTCCGAATTATAGGGAAAATAGACTAGCTTGCGCTCGACTTTTATGTACACAATGCATTTGGACTTTATATAGCCAGTGCGTGTGTGCGTGCGTGGTGTGTGCGTGCGTGTGTGTGCGTGCGTGTGTGTGCGTGTGTGCGTGTGTGTGTGTGTGTGTTCATGTGTGTGTGTGTGTGTGTGTTGTGTGTGTGTGTGTGTGTGTTTGGGGGTGTGTGTGCTCGTGCGTGCGTGCGTGCGTGCGTGCGTGGGGGAGACTGTGGGGAGCGTCGTCTTTTGATACACTCCAGTGAACCACTTGAAATGTCTACTTAATGTCTACTTTCGCGTTCGCCATCAAAACCACTCAAGACACGTTCAAGCCTAGCATATTGAGAGAGCACTGGATCCTATAGATGAAAGGTGTAGATAGTGCAAATCAAGGCGATTCCAACTGAGGGCGCTGAAAGCCTATATACAGCTCAGTCTTTACTGCGACAGCAGTTAAAGCTCGAAACTGGGTTTGTCCGTGCCCATCTATTGTTTCTTCACTCTAACACCTCATCCTCAGCTTCCATTGCAAAAGCTTGCCGATTACCGCCTCTAGGAATATAGAACTCATGCCTCATGCGCCATTTAGCGTCCGGGAATCACACCACGCGGTAATCATTGCGCCATCAGGCAGCTTTGGCAGTGTGTGCGACGTTCTCTGTACGGCAAAGATAGTGAGAGTGGTAGCCTCTGTGTGTGCATTTGAGAGGCCACAGCGGACAATACTGAAGCGGACATTACTAATAAATTTGTTCTTCAGAAGATGACAGTATCCCTTGTGAGATACTGTCGCAGTTAAATGAGTTCAAAGACGGAGGAATCGCTGTAGTGCGCTGATTTTCTTTTTGATTTGCCAGACAACAGGCCAAATGGAATTCTAGCACATGTTTTCAAGTATTTGCGGCCCCCACGGTACACACTGCCGTTTGTGCTTGGCCGTGTTGGTAATTTAGCAAAGCGATAATCGTATGAAATAACGTTATATGAAACGCGCGCGACGTTGAGGGTATCCATGTGAAGGGATATATTCTCTTGCCTGGGTAGATTGCAAAGATTTCCTTTGTTCATCTGTCTCTTTTTTTACATAACTCGTTCGTTGTCGGGTGATGTATGCTCAAAACGTAATAGGGACAGACATTGGAGTGTCTCGGCGCATCAGCTACGGTACGCTCCTTCGCAGCGGGCGGCCGGTCGGCGATCCATCTAGATTGAAGGCGCCGCACAATGGCGTCAGCGGAGACACGCACCGCCACGCCCTCTGTTGGTGGGGGCCGTAACTGCCGGAAGGCGTCGGCGCTGTCGCTTCCCTTCCGCGTCCGCCCATGTCTCGCCTGCCACACCATCCGCGGGGGAGCGACCAACTTTGATACGCGGCCGCCTGTATAAGAACTTCTATACCATGCGCTCGCACGCAGCTGTTTTCGTGGTGAGATGGTGTTGCGAATTAATTGTCGTGTAATGATCGGTTATATTTTCTCCGGTGGTGCAAATTTGGTCAGTGTTGGCTTTTCCTTTCTTTTGTTTTCTGTTTAATGAAATTTTGCTACATAATTTCACAAGGACCAGATTGTTGCGACGATGTCACAGGGCGGTCCGCTCTTAAAGGGAACATTCAAATGGGTGGCTGTCACTTTGATAATCCCCTAGCATCAAATGCGTGCTGAAGTTCTGTAAATGTACTGCGCAGGTGGGCAGAAAGGCGCCAGCGTTGTCAACCACAAGGCATCTGCTGCAAAGTTGGCTGACTTTACGCTTGCCAGAGGAACGTGATTACACTCATACGTGGCCTACACACGGGATCATGCTCGTATGTTTCCTTTAACAGAGAACCACACTGTAATACAAATGTATATGAGTCTTCGCGAATAGGATGCGTTCGATTTGAATCAGTACATCTTGGATACAGCTTAGGTGCAGACACAGACTGGCAGTGAACCCTACATGACAGTTCCGCCATCGCCCGCTGCCTTGTGCAGGTGCTGCGACATAGCTTCAAGAGCGGTGGGCATTTATTCTGGTTGCGCTGACGATGAAATACCGCAGATACATCGCGCTAAGTGCAATGAACCGACTAAAGTGCTCGCTTCTATAGTTCCCTCGGCTTCGGTGGCGATGCTGTGACGCACTGAACAAAACTGACGTTGATCATCCCCTCGTGCTGCCAGCGCTGTTGCTGGAGACTGATTGCTTTTCGCCCCCAATACGACGTACATATCTCTCGCTACGGCGGCCGGCGCCCGTGGCAGGCGGAGATGCTGTGTCGACGCTGGGACAAAACGCAGGGCACCTTTGAGCGCCTGTACCACAGCCGGAAGTGTACGGGTATACCTCCACGCCAGCGCCGACGTACGAGGTGGCGATGGCGTTTCTTCGTCTCGCTGCCAAAGTGGGTCAAAGCTGTGTTCAAATTACGTTATGTGGCTTCAAAGGAGTGGTAAAACGTGGGCGAGTGACGGAACCTAATAGAGATAAAAAGAATAGGTTTAACGGGAGCTGAAGATATCATGCAGGGCTTGCTACTTCAGATGGGGTGTTTAAGAATACATAACGAGGTAAAGAGTACAGGAGTAGCACCAAATACAAAAAATAAAAACAATAAAGAAATCACCGCCCAAGCACTCCATACAGATGGTTAACCAGTGATGCTGAAACGTGCAGCCCCGGTGTTTAGCAGTGAGTTAATCCCGACGCTGTATTGAAGCGTTTCTCAATTATTTTTTACATGTTTGTGTTTCTAGTGGAACGCAAGCGCCAATGGCGGGCGGATGCTGCTAACCACGACGCCGAGCTAACTCGAGATATCGAACGCATGAGACAACGGCGAGCCGAGGAAGCGGCGTTGCGGGCAGAGCAGTGTCAACGTGGCAATGGCGGGAACGCGTTCGCTAACGACGTCACTAACGGCTCTGCCTATAGCGCGCGCGCTTGCGTGCGACGTAGAGAACGACGTAAGTGACGGCGCAGCCAATGGATCGAGACCTTTATCGAAAGATGTGGCGAACGGTTTTTCGTTTCACCTAGCCATATACAGCTTTCGCTGTAATAAATGAGCAATTCAAGCCCAGATGACTTAGAACTTACAAGAGGTCAAAAACAGTAAAGTTCTGGCTGGCGTTCGTTAGTATAACAGATATAGAACGGACGGCGAGGGAAACAAGCAAGTATACACTACAGGATTCTGCTGCATAACAAATAGAATGACTGGTGGGCTTCTCCTCATAAAGCTTCACAACGTGGTGAAACCAGCTTTGACAAGCGCTTACAAATACAGGAGCTATAGCTTTTCACGTGCCATAAGTACGCAGCAATATCTTCACTGATTAATTCCAGGGCTTCATGCGATCAAGAGCATGGAAGCTGAGAGAGAAAGAAAGGCCGCATGCAAAAGGCAGGGAGTTTAACCGGAAGTAATTCTGGTTGGCTAACCTGGCATGAGGGGAAGCAGTTGCGCGTATTTAAAAAGAGAAATATAGCTTGAAGGGAAAGAATTACACATTTAAAACACCTTGTTTACAATGCACTTTTTTGTGGAGGGCTCTTTTCTATTAATCAGCTATTACACCTCAGTGGACAATTGCATTGTACACTGTTTTGTTTTCTCAGCATAAAATGTGCTTGGGCTAACTCCACCAACTCCAATATCTGCCAAACAAGCGCACTGTGCTTAGGTGGATCAGCATATTTATGTATGTGTGTATTCAAATTAATAAAATTGTATTGTATTGTATTGTATTGTACTGTACAGCCAAACAAATATCCCGAAGAATCTCAATGACGTCGCTACATTTCATTCTAAGTGCACCTTGTCGTCGTTATGAAGCGTGATTTCGAAGCGCCTTGTATCGCGATCCACTCGACGCCAGCGCCACGCCCACGGCTCCTCACATTGAAGACGCGGTGTCTTAACGCGTGGAGGCGCTAAGTGTACCGTATAACGCGCATCTATCACTCTCGGGCAAAGTCTTTTACACGACACGTGATGTCGCGCGTTTCTCCGCGAACGGCCAGCCAAGCGCGACCCGTGGTATAAAGCAAGAACAGACGCGCGCTTAAGAAAGGAAAAAAAGGGAAAGGGAAAGGGGGTGTCCTCAAAAGATGCTGGCAGGGCACAGATTATTCTCGATCGAAATCTTTCAACGTCGCACGGCTGATCGAAGCTGATCGCGGCGCTAGAGAGTGAACAAACGAAGAAATTTTATAGCAGCTAGACAGAATGTCGAAGCACTGCACCAACGCCCCGCCCCCTCCGTGTCTCGCTCTTGCTTTTGAGGTATGCGCATCGCGTTATGAAGAAAAGAAGTAAATAGGCGGCGAAACAGAAAAAAAAAAGATAAAGAAACGAGATCCGCGTGGTCGGGGCGTGCACGCGCGAAACAGCGGATCAAGAGGCAGCGAAGCGAGACCAACGCGATTCTGCGATCCGCTGGAAAAGGAATATTTTAAATAATCTAAAGATAGAGAGAATGGGGAGCTGGGAATACACGCGCGCACACACGCACAAAAGTAATATATATATATATATATATATATATATATATATATATATATATATATATATATATATATATATATATATATAAACAAGTTTTCTCGCGCGCGGGCTCAACTCGGCGCTGTCGGCATCGCCACATTGATTTTGCGCACGCCCGCGCGGTGATCGATGTGTTCCGTTGCCTCTAAGCTCGCTGGTCGGCAGGGTCGGTACGTGGGAGGAGGAAGTTAACAGCTGGTTCGGTTATTCCTTAGCAGTTTGATCTGAATGGTATCCAATGAAGAATCTGGAAAAGAAAACAAAAAAACAATTGTTCGGTCTGGAAGGGCTAACCTCCCCCCCCCCCCCCCCCCCCCCCCCCCCCCCCCACCGTTGCTATAAACAGAAGCATCGGCGAGGGAGTAGCGAAAAATGGCAAATTGTAATTGCTGGGGTCGCAGCATATCGATGAGAGACGGAGCCCAATATCGGCGCCGCCAGAAATTGGAGTGCGTGGGCGAAATATTTTAAAGTATGCAACGCTATAGCGACGGTCATCGCATTGAGGCTGCGGCGGTTAGTCGGGTTGAAAACGAGAGGTGACGCTACGCTGAATATTGACGTTATCGATTAGATACTCACTGAAAAAGAAAATAAAGCAAGAAAGAACAACGCATTGTGGACGGTACAACAACGGATAGAAAAAGGAACCGACAGAGGAGAGGTGGCAAGTTTAACTGGACTGAGTTCTGTTGGCTACCCGACACCGGAGAATGGGATGTATTGAAGGTGATTTGAACACGTACACGCACACATACCTTTCGGGATTTCGGTAAAAAACAGTCCTTTGACCGACAAAGGAACGTGGTTCCGCACGCTGCCACCTTGCGTAAGAATGCAGAAGTGTGCACCGACTTAAAGGCCGAGAGTGTCGAAACGCGCTCGCTTCATCTCATGTTATCACTTCCTTTATGCGTTGGACAATATAGGTTGTTCAGAAACTGACGGCGAAATATCTGCCAACATTTCGAGTTACCGTCTTTGTAAATCAACAAATCCACCAATTCAAGCTTAGCCTTAATGTATTTCATATCGGTGTACTGCTGGAATTCAGTCGACGCTCTTAGTTTGAGCGCAACCGTCTGATGGGCTGGTTGGTATTGCATTGCGTGATGCGTAGCGCGAACGGAGTACACAAGGCGATATAGAAGACGAAGTCATAGCGCTATAAACAACTGATGGCTTATTGCACGTGGTCACTACAGGTTTATCATCGTACAACAGAAAGTCTTTTCTGTCACATCGCGTGATGCTCTTATAGTTTGGTTGGCCTTCGCCGCCTGGGTACTCAGCACGAGCGTCAACTACAAGGTGATGCAATCGGAGAGAAGATTACTTCAACATTTCAACCAGTCACGGAATGCGAAATGTAATAACTTGAACATTGCGTGAACTTGCAGACCGAGCACTGCACGCCTTCTTCTGACGTCACTGCTCTTTGCATACACTTGACGGTAGGCTTGTCGTCGGAGCATCCATGCACGACAATGAGGCTAACCAGAACTCGTGGGATTACGTTCCAGGTCTCCTGCGCGTCGGATATGGGCTTTCGAAATAGGTTGCGGCTTTGCAATGCAGACTTCAGAGCGGCGACAGCTGCGCGGCTTGGGAAACGGCGGTATCAGTGATTTCGTCATTCACAACGGGAGTAGCAATCTATCTCGCGCGCCCTACCGAACGAGAGCATGCCACGAAACTACAGGGTATATATACGCGAACTTTCTGCACCCACGTTGCCACTGACGCAACAACGGCTGCTTCCATCAAAGAACCGGCTCGATATGCCCGAAGGAGCTTGATATTGAAGTGATTTACCACATCGGTATTGGTATGACGCGCCTTGGTGGCTTTGTAGGCATGGTGTTCCACTGCCGATCGCGAGACAGCGACATCGAATCCCGGCCAAAGTGGCCGGTGCTTAGCACGAGCTGCCGTGTTAGTTTGACATTTCTAACATCATGTGCGCCGTTACTAATGTCGACATAACCTACAGATGTAAGGTCGCGAGTAACCATGTTTCTTCCTTCCTTTGGACATGAGTAACAGATGTGGTGGTGTTGCGTCCGAGTATTCTTCCTTTTGTTTCCGTCAACTATTGTGCACAGCTGTTAGGAAAAGGAAGAAACAAAGAAATACGACCGCCGAAGTGTTCCAGTTATGATAACTGGATGTTTCACACAGCAAAGGAAGCCAGCATTCCTGACGCTGCTACCTCGTGACAGGTTACCTGGTCTTGTACGAAACCAAGATTTACCCCTGTGGCTAACGCGCGTGTGGATATATATATATATATATATATATATATGTGTGTGTGTGTGTGTGTGTGTGTGTGTGTGTGTGTGTGTGTGTGTGTGTGTGTGTGTGTGTGTGTGTGTGTGTGTGTGTGTGTGTGTGTGTAGATAGATAGATAGATAGATAGATAGATAGATAGATAGATAGATAGATATTCGCGTGTAGACAAAAGGCATTATTTATTCGCGTCACATGCAAGCTGCAAGAAAATAAAGCTTCACCAACCCTCGACACGTTTTGTTGCCAAGTGCGTGTACGTAACTCTCTTTTGTCTGTACATGGCTAAGTGAGGAAACTTCTATCCATGCAATGTGACCTTAACAAAACAGAAGGACGGCTTGCTGAGCGAGTTGGTATTCTATGCCCAGCGAGCTTTATTTTTCTTTCTTTTTCGAAAGGTTTTAATTTCTTAATCTTCTCTCTTCTGCAGATAATGAAACAGTTCTATCGCTGCAGCGGGCCCGTCAACAAGAACGAAACAATAAATGAAGCATATTAATTCAGAAATAGGATGGCTCATAGACTATTTGAGAAAGGAAGATGAGTTAGAAAATGTGAGAGAATTCCAGCCGCATACATCTCGTCATTTACCTGCCGCGCGTTGGAGGTTTTCTAACTTCTACACTTAATCTCACAGACCCCGCTAATACTTTCAAACCACGTTACATTTAAATTTACTTTTTCCTAGCTCCCTGTTCTTACAAGTTATGTGTTCCTCCTTCGGTTCTTATTCTTCGGTTATTATTATTTGTGTGTCTGTGTGTGAATGGTGTTTTTCATCTTTCGGTTGTACGAAGGGACCTGCGTGGATATCCATGCATACAACGTTAAAGAAAAGATTCTGCGCTTACCACTGCTTCGTCATCGCTCAAATTTCGTAAAATGGTTGTATTTTTTGGGTCTCTGTAGCTAAAATAAAAATTAAACAATTGGAATAATTGCTTTCGTTGTTCCAGATTTTCGTTGCCGACGTACAGCCAAATCGAGTCTTCATCTCCTAACCACCCAGAAAGACCGTCGAGTTTTACATACGATGGTCTTTTTTTTTTCCTTTTTACCAGACAAACCAGCCAAGAAAAGATGCAAAGCGCTTCAAGTGAACGACGCAGACGGGAACATGCGATCTCAGTGTAAAGCTTGAGCGAAAACAAAGCGGCGATAAACTCCAAGCCACCTTTGAAAGTCCGAATACATATATACGCATATACACGAGTTGCTGTATATGTGGCATATGGGGTAAGCTTTTTCATCTACAAGTCACTAAGTGATATCGCTTTAGAAATATCTAAAAGCCTTTTTCGCATAAGCTACGGTGATGAAGGAGAAAGAACCATGCAACGCTTGCATTCTGTGCAGATGCCTTCACAGGTGCGATCATGCATAAGCTTGAAATGTAGTATTCATAGGTTGGTATATCAAAATGTCACAAAAATCAAGAAAGAGAATGAAAACTTTCGAAAATTGATCATATTTCGCACACATCCCCGACATGTTTCTGTAGCTGATTGAGAGAGAGAGAGAGAGAAAATGATTAATGAAAGGCAGGGAGGTTAACCAGGACCGACCCCGGTTGGCTACCCTACACTGGGGGAAGGGAAAAGGGGAGAGAAAGAAAATTCTTCATTGTTAAAGAGGTAAGGGCACAAGGCCCTATAGCGAAGGGGGGAGCAGGCGAATTCGTCAGCCTGCACTTTGTTCACTCGATCTCAGGATGGCGTTTTAAAGGTCAAGGTCCGAGTCAGTTGACGAGTGGTCTGCTCAACTGAGGATGGAAGCTGTCAGAAGAATTGTTTGGAATAATGTACACCACACCGGGCTCTGAGGAGACCGCATTGGCCCCAAAATTCGGCAAATAAGAGCTGTGTGTCAGCATACGCGAACAGTGCGCCACAATAGCTCGTGTGTTGGAATTATTGTAACCTTACGCATGGAAAAAATATCATTAAGTTACAGCGACAGCAAGGGGGTCCCGAGTTGTCGCCGATCATGCAGAGCGGCAACCTAAGTAACTAAGTTGCTAAAGGACGCACGAGCATGCAGACAGGTGCTACCGATGGCTCCCAAAACATATATAATATATACCTATATGTACAGGGTTTCCCAACTATTTGATGCATTCCGCCTAATTACATAATTAGTCTTAATTAATCAACTGCTCAAATATTATAAATAGGTGAAGAGTGTCAATGAGAATGTCCATGAGAATATAGGATCTTTTCACATCCTATATCATGTAGCCTGCTATTGGCTTGTGTAGCCTGTACAAAGGTTGCGAGTGCCCGCTGTAACTATGTAAGTTTCCGCGTGTTCTTTCTTCCAACACGTCATGTATCCACTCTTATTTACATTTGACAGCCGCGTTAAGCAAACGCGCTTAACCAGAAGTCTTTCCGAACGTCAGAGTAACATATTTGCTTGATGTGAGATATAAATCTTCGTTGCCATCGCAAGAATCTTTTTGCAGTCGATATGGAAACGCACGAAAACGTGGTGCCGGTCGGCCGCTTCCAAGTGCAGCGAGGCTATACATCCACACTTGGTCTCTACGCTGTGTAGATACCGATCGAATTTTCGATACACCCGCGAAACAGAAGGCAGATTAAATCGATCGTGTAGTTAGGCAGCCGAATAGAAACGCATCACTGCGTGGAGAGAACCCCGTTTTTTCTCGTTCCTCGCGCCCTCAAGGAAATTGCGTCAATCTTTTCTCTTATAAAATCTCTGACGTCTGCAGTTTCAGCCGATCATTTTTTTTTCTTCTTCAGTTTCTAGCCCCCCTGGTTATTTATAATGCTAGAATGCCTGCTGCCGCGACGCTGTTGTCGAAGTCTGAGCAGCACCTCCATCTGCGGCTTGTGACTTGAGACGGTTCCGCTCTTCGCCTACAGCCGTATATTTGCGATAGAAATCGATGCTACGCACTCACGCGCTGGGAAAGTTGGCGTTCCCTTCTGTCTGGACTGAGTGTGCCGCGGATTAATCGCGTCGTTTGCCCCCCTGAAAGAAGAAAGCAGGAGTCATTTATTTGCCCGAGAAAAGCGAGTAATATTTCGGTGACCCGTTTTAAGTATATGGCGACCGTTCGGAGAGAACACGTCATGCCCGTCTTTCTCTGTCATTTAATTTAGCTCGAGAGTATAAAAGAAAAAAAAAACAAATATGCCCGTCACACTTTGCTCTGTACTGGTCAAAAAAATGTCACAGTTTCGCCCTAATGGCGAAGCAATGAATGCGATAGTAACACAGCAATGTCATACGAAGTAAGGTGAGCGGCTTTGGTAGCAATATGAATTGTAGTAAACATGAGCTGATTAAGTAAGCAGGTGCGCTGCGGCGTAAGTAGACCGACATGAAGAGAGACTCGATGACCACGAGAAGGCGCGTGTGAAACGGTGGTGTTGATGAGAAGCGCTTCCCGTGGGCAGCGCGTGCGAAGGGACACACCTGTAGCGCTGCACTGCCGATCCGGGCAGCATTGCATGTGTAGCGTGCGTTGGAAAATGTGGCCCGACTATTACTAACTGAATGAACAAGTGTGGTGTGAGCGCGCACAAACAAACATGAATAGATCACACTGAATGACTGCAGACAACGACAGTCAAAACGCTGGCAGCGAGCCCATACGCCGCAGCGGGCGAAGGTACGTGGAGTCTATCGCTTCAACGGAAACTGAGCGGCGAAAGCACGGCGCATAAAGGTCAGAGCCGTGTGGAGATAAGAGACGGTGCGGACGAGCGCCGAGCGCGGTTGTTGGCAGAGTAGAAGTGCGCCCCCCCCCCCCGCTCCCTCCCGCGCTGGCTTCCCGCTTCCTTGCTTGCGCATGGGTGAGAGTGCGTGCGCTCTCCGTGATAGCGCGCGTCCCCGCACGCTTCCGCTCGGGCATACGGCGCGCGGTGAAGATTTTATCTATAGGGAACCTCACGGCGACGGCAATGGCGACGCCGACGGCAGAAATCCGGTTGAAGTGTCCATATAATTGCTATCGCAATAAAACGGCCACCCGTCATAGAGCACTAAACGCGAGAACAGCTGGGGTGAGCTGCCTTATCGGTCACCTTTTATAGTCCATGAATTGGGACTCGCAACACGCTTCGTTTTACCCGAATGATTCGGGGAGTGAGTTCAGAATGAATAAAGGCAAAATATAAATAATAACAATATAGCATCTTTTAGCTCACTGCTGTGACCAAGGTCAACTCCATACGCATTCCAGAGGCAAGTATATAATGTTCGCTTGCTGTAAACAGCTATTCCCGAAAATAACACTTCCTGCCGTGCAATAAGGCGGCTAGGCGTTCGTTCTTTGATTAACTCTACTTCTGCGCAGCAAGATCCGGCTGTAGCCATATGCTGAGTCCGGCAAAACTTAAGTCTCGCTTCTTGCAGTATATACGTATGCTGTATTTACGTGGACGTATAGGCGGAATAAGGGCGTTGCGTGCCGGTCTCTCCTTTGACAAAAAAAAAAAAAAGCAGATGCGTGTTTAGATCAACGTACGCGGCGACCACAGAAATCCGATTGACATGTGAGAAGGGGAGCACGTGTTAGCTAGTTTCAATCACGCCGCAAGGCACTCGAGTCTGTCAAACCCGAGTCAACAAAAGCGCGTGGCCCGCACAAACACGGGGTTGGCAGGAAGTGACGCACGCTTCTTTCCCATTGCCCGTCCTTGCAACAGTAGTCGAAGCAGCGTAAGATTCATTTGAACTGTTAAAAAAAAAGAAAGTCTTGTCCACTTCAAGACCGCGGCGTTACTGGGTGGAGTCAGCGGTTTTTCGAACGTCGTTCCCCGTCCCCGTGGGCGAACCACGTGATACGGGGTAAGAAGCGGGCACTGCGAAAACAAACCGAGTGAGAACAGTCGAAACCCCAGAGGCCGGAGTTTTTTTTTTTCTTTCTGCAGTTCTTTTTGTTTGTTTGCGAAGGCGCGAACTAGGCTCGAAACCCCGATCTGCAAACAGACCATACTGCGGGGCTCTCGAGAGGGCGTCGGCCCTCGTCGGTTCACCGCAGTGCAAAGCGTTGAGGGTCCGCGTCTGGCCAGAGCTAGACCCTTGGCATAATGCACGCGCCTCGAGCGACCGCAGCATGGGCACACAGAGGAACAGTTTCTGTTTTGGGACCTTTACCCCCATCTAACAGCGGCAGCAGCAGCAGGGAGCAGCAGCGCGCCCTCTCTCCAGGGATTTGGGTTCAACGCGGGGGCAGCAAGCAAGGCGGGCGCTCGGACCCTGTTTACACCCCGTCGTACCCCTCCCTGTGTGCGTCCTCTCCAAGCTCGCAGTGGCCCCGAAAAAAGAAGCTACGCGACACTCTGTACAAGCCTCTCGCGACGTTTGCTTCCTGAACCCCCCCCCCCCCCCCCCCTCCTTCCCTCCTACCCGACTTGATAAGAGAGACGAGACGAGCACCACGCGACAGCTATGTGCGCACTCTGAACCCCGCCTCCCTCTACCCTGTCTCGAACATTATCGACGGCGGAACGGCCGCCCGCCTCGAAGCAGTATGGTCCGCGCGCCACAGCGAAAAGCAGCGCGGGTCCATTTTCGTCACTCGACAAACACATGAAGTGCGAGCTAACTATGCATCGACGACGCCAAAATGTGTCCGCTTCGCTTCGCCCCGTGGCCTGTCGCATCGCACCCGACCCTGCCGCGAGCCGATAGCAGCGAGCGAAAGCGAGGGGAAAGTGCTGAGAACGCCGGGGGCTCCGGAGTGTTTCTTTTCCTGTTTATTCTACACTCGAGAACGACGGAATACACAGCTAAAGTTTTTTTCTTGACTTTTCATTTCTTTCTTTCTTTTTCAGCGTCCATCCTTCGCTTCCTGCAGTCTCGCGCTGAACGATGAACGAAACCCGTTCCTCACGGAATCGAAGCGGACGCGGCTGCGGCATCGAAGGACGTGTTGGGAGCGAAGCCGGCGGCGAGTGATTTGTGAGCTGGAGAAACGACGATTTGCCCTCTGTGTGGGTGCTTTCGTAGACGTATAGGAATACGTACAGGCAGGAAAAATGACGCCGAGGGCAAGCGGACGTATATATAGTCGCACAACGGACCTCTTACATTTTTCTGCCAGAGTTAAGCTGGGCGGCAAAAGGGAAGACCAGTAGGAGGGTACGGTTCTTGGCACGACGTTTTACCGTGGTTCGCCGCGGATACTACTCAAGTGTACACCCGAGGAGAATAAAAAATAAAAACAGGGGGAGTAGAACTTGGTTTCCTCATCCTTATTCACATGTAAATAGCGCTTTGTTGTCGATTACGTTTTTGGAGCTCTGTTGCAAATAAAACAAAAATTAGCTTTCCGCGATAGCTTGATAAATGTTACGCTAATTCATTTCTTTCACACTTTTCCTCTCCTTCGCACGAGGTTGCTGACCTTGCTACGTACTACACTGAGCGTTGCAGCTCGGTCTAAACACTGTATAGCGCTTGTGAAAATGTTACCCTCCATGCCTACGGTGCATGCTTTCAGTATTATTATTGTGTCGTCGTCGGCGTCGTCTTTGTTGTTTCCAGATTCGTATGAATAAAGACTAATATAATCTAACAAGTAAACAGCTTTGAATGGGTACGAAAATAGGAAACAGTGTTACAAGCTGTCCCATCTCTCTGCTTTACAACATTGCTCAGCGTTTAAGCAATGTGCTGGTTATCGCTCGTCTTAGTGTTGTTTGGTTTCTAAGTTGTCCTTGAACAGGTCAGGCGAAGTTTGCGCCACCTGGAGTAGCATGCGCAACCTGAAGTAGCATGCCCTACCAATGCTTACTGATATCTTTCGAGTTACCATTGAGCATAAAGTCTGCCTCTTTTAAGCTTGCGCTTCCAATAACCAGAGGATGAACAAACCACGACGCGAACTACAGCACAATAAACATAACTATCAACTGCGTCAACTATCTCAAAAGTAAGAGCGTTACCAAGGTACAGTTTAGCGTTATTAATCGCGGACACACGTGAGTCAAGCTGTTTAGCACTAATTAACTGTCAAGAGGGAAATGTACGCAGCGAATGATATTTCACTTTGGCTTGTGTGTAACCTCTTTTGTTTGTTATGGCAAAAGAAAGTTGCTCGTTGGTCTTGTGTTGTGGTTCGCACCCGTATCTGTGGCGTTAGCTGCGCAGATCTGAGTGGTGCATGGTAGCGCGAACGCTCGAAGCTCCCTTCTGGATGAAATGGAATCACATCTGCGTTTTCCACGTCTCGCATCTTTACGAAATCAGACGCGTTGCTCAAAGATTTCCTTTCGCATATAACGCCGTTCCATCAGAGCCCTGCGGGTAATTGCTTCTGCGGCTAAGCAAGCAATGTCCCAGACTATGTACTTATTCTTGTGCTCCGTAACTGTGTAAAACGAGTGAGAGAGAGAGAGAGAGAAACCCTTGGCGTAACATTGACCCCGAGCGCCGTCGCAAAAGGAAAAAAAAAAAAAAAAAAAAAAAGCAGCACGTGAGGGCAAGGTCAGCGCAGCTGTTCCAGCACTCGCGAGAGCCATAAAAACGAAAACCAGGTGTCTTATAACCTTTGTTTATGGAAGCACGAAGGCCTTTAAAATGAGCCCTTCACACTTGAGGAGGAAAAAAAAAATCAATACGCGTTTGCTCCTTTGAACCAACACGTGGCGTTTCTTGCGTTAAGCGGGGCCCGGCAGTTTCTCTTGGTGCAACGACTTTCACAGCACCCGCTTGAGTAAAGAGTAATAACCTGCTCTCGTATATTTAACTACCTAAAGACGGGCACCGCGCCTAGAAGTGTACATTGTTTTACGCTCCGCCGAAAGACGTTCCGAAAGCACGTCTGGTCAATACTGGGCAAACAAATGTGGAGCTACACGTTGTATGGCAGCCCGTTCGCTATATAGCGTCTATTGATTCTGCAGCAACAGGTGTAGCAACCAGTCAGCAGAACTTTGGAAACGGTATTGCCATTGCTGTCTTCGTTTATTTTTGTTCTTCCTTCATCTCTCTCTCTCTCTCTCTCTCTCTCTCTTTGTTTACGGTGTCTGAAATCTTTTTTACTTGTTCGCCTGGAAATCGTGTGGCAGAGTAAAGTTTCTCCGCAGTAATGGTGCAGACGTCTCCGGAGCAGATGCAGTTTGGAAAGCTACGTCAATATTCATTGTGGTTAACCAGCGCGCAACTTATTTCTGAGTTTCTTTTTGTGCAAAAATCGAAGAATGTTGGGACAAGCACAAAAAGCTGCTAAGCTGCAGCTTGACTATAAGGTGCCTGCCTCTTTACTTGGAAGAAACAAAGGACACGGATAAAAATACGCAACCATTAGCGTTGGTAGATAGATAGCGCTGTAAAATTTCGTGATGAATGATGGTTGAACGATGGTTGCTACATGTAGACCTACTTAAATGATTAACGGCCGAATTCACAAAATTTTTTTTTTCGGAAAAGTTATTTGTCATCGGCCGGCGGCCTTCATATCCAACGCAAAGATTGGCCTGCTTTTATGAACAGTTCTGGCGTATGAAGTGAATTAGCTTTGCCTAGTACCTAAGACTCGACTGCACTTGTAGAACACCAATTCGGCGGCAGGCTGAACTGAACTGAAGATGCGAACAGCACCAACATGTGGTTGTGCTCCAATATGAGAGAAGACACCTAATTGGAGCTATACTCTGGCAACGATTACTGCAGTACTGTGACGTCAAACGTCACAGAATATTACGCGATTAGTAGCTCTCCGACCCCCCCCCCCCCCCCCAAAGAAAAAAGAAAAAAAAAAAAGAAACGTGACCCGCTCTTTGTCATTTCCTGATTTCATTATAGGAACGAGGACAGTTGATCAGGCGTTTCGTCTTATATTGGTTCCCTCTGCATGCGCTTCCTGTCTCTCTGGCCACGAGATTCCAGGCGGGACAAAAACGTTTCTCTCACTCCACATCCAAATCCGTCTCCCAGCCGTCGCTTCGCCACTACGAGTATATCTCACCGCGCGGTTTTCAAACCGTTTAGCCTCGGCTAGCCAGGGATGGGCTCGAGTGAACGCGGCATAAATCCAGACGCGGCGCGCGCCAGCTCGCGCAGCACCTCAGCAGGACGGTGCGTATACTTCTCGCTTCGTGGGGAAAAGACGAAGAGCGCGCGAGGAAAAAGGCCGCGGGCCGTTTCCCATCGGCCTAAAAGGGAACTTCCACCGCCGCGTGCGCCGCTTGCATGCAGACAGCCGCCTCGGCGAAGCGCGGCGCGCACAGCTCGGAGAGAAAAGGACCGCTGGCTATTTCACCTAACACCCGGCGTCTGTCTTCCCGGCCCGAGTCTGAGGGCCGTAAAAACCTGGCGGTGCGAGCGCCCGACGGAAAAGGCAAGCCCGGTAAACGGCATGAGCCAGCGGGAAGGCGGGGGAAAAAATAGAGAAAGCGAAAAGCATAGAAGGAGAAAAGCAGGGAGTGTGTGGGTAAAGGAGGACCTACAAAAACGAGAGAATTACGCGCGGAGTTAGGGAGAGAAAGAAACTCGACGACAGCGGCGTGGGGGCAGTTTTGTGTGCTGCTTCGTCCTGGTAGAAGAAGTCACAGGGAGGGGGGGCTCGCGCCGAGCAGCTATATAGGCAAGGGCGAGCGGACCGAGCCTGTGTGCTCGCCGAAGCTATATTTCCCGACATTCTGAAGCAGGAACAGCAGCCGTAGCGGCGGCGGCACCCGCTCTCGACCTCTCGTCGGGTTCTTGGACCCATCTGTCACACGGGCCCGAGGCGAAAACCATACCGAACGGATCTGCATGCCTGCTCTCTACGCTCGGGTCCGGCTTTGGTTGTCGCACAAAGGCCGCGCCGAAAAGCGGGCCGTTTGGGGGGACGACCTTTCTTATACACACACACAGTGGGTGAGAGATGGGCAGAGGCGCGCTTGTGATGCCATCCCCCCCTCCCCCACATCCGTCTGGCACCAGTATTGTCGCGCCCAGCGTTTACGCCTCGCACGGCGGCCGACGACAAAGCGCGCGCGGGGTCGAGCGAGAGAACAGAGTGCGTCGCTGCTTGGGCCTTGCGCGGCCCCTTATGCTATATAGTGTATATCTGCAGCCGGATCGCATGCGTCTTCTACGATGTTCGCGCATGCGTGTGTTGGTGCCCTGGCGGTGACGCGTGTGAGTAGAGCACGGTGCCATATGTAAAGTGGCCTTCGCGTGCCTCGCACAGCCAGCGGCGAATATCAAAGTGGCGCACCTCGTCGTCGGTATCGACCTGAGTGCGTCTTGCCGTCACGTTCGTTTTGTTGTCGCTGAATAAACGCCCGCTATTGTCTCCTTCCCCCCACGCTTTCGTAAATACGCTAAACGTGCACCAGCTTGTCAACGGCTGTTCTCGTGGATAGGAAGCTCGGCGGAGTGTTCCTTTTGTTGGGCCTACGGAAACGTCCACGTGTAAAGATGGACGCCGTATGTTTTGGGTTCCGAAGTTACCCGAAACTACCTGAGCGCAAGTGCTCCGGCATCGACTCTAAATCTTCGTGCGCAGCCTTCTCAGCCATATAATCTTTGGTACTCTTAGCCAGGTTCTGGGGCAAAAAGCTGTGCCACAAACGGCGACAAGCAAAAAGAAAGCAATTCCGATTTGTTTCTGAAAATATCTAATGTAAGTGCACTGTTGCTCCCCCTGGAAGGGCAGCTGAGTATTACGCACTACTTACTCGGGTCAACAGCATCTCCGCTACCGCGTATGAGTCCATTTATACATGTTGCCTAGAATCGCCCTTAGATAGATGCAGCTTCCATAACCTGCACGTCGTGATTTAATAAATATAAATGAGAATGAAAGTATGGCTTAACATGTCATGTATCTCGAGGCCGTCATCGTAGTTAAGTGCGGTTGTAGAATATTCCTTGGTGGCACATCTGAAATATGATATACAGAAAGGTATACGGCAACTGATATTGTATTCATACAATATCATACAATATAAATTGTTGGCAGTAACAAAAGTTCTGTACTCCACTACAGACAAATAACGAGCGTGATCTTTGTTCTTGTGGGAGTATAGTCAACAACAACAACGATCCCTTCCGACTTGTAACCTTATGGGTTGACCTTTCTAATCGCAGTATTTTAATTGCTGCGCTGTTCTTGAATGCGTTCTTATAGTGCTTTGCTTCGAAAATGTTCACGCCATATCATACTTTGAGACAAAATTTGTGATGGGGCCACAACGTATGCGTTTACAGCTTATAATATTCTTTCTTTCCCTCCATTTAACTGAATGATTCTTCTATATGATATCGCGAACGTTAGGTTCTAGACATGACCAAAACGTACCTTTGCAAGTATATTTGCTTTCTTCACAAGTTCCCGCCCTTCTTTCTCATCATATATTTTTAAACTCGGGAGCTTGTTTTCTTTAACTTTGTAGGGTTGATATTTGCTGTCTTCACAAGTTCCCGCCCTTCTTTCTCATCACATATTCTTAAACTCGGGAGCTTGTTTTCTTTAACTTTGTAGGGTTGGCACCAACATGGGCCCACCGGACCCGAAGCAAAGCTCTGTACTCAAGGTTCCTTCTTGTCAGTATTTTCTTAGCACGTCGTGCCCCACTTCTGACTTACGAAGACGGCACTCATACAGCCGCATTGACTCGATTCAAAGCTGCGCGGCGCCCCTGTTGGAAAAGAAAGGTCCCGAAGCCGGAGGGGAACGTCAGGTGTGAAGCGAAAGGCATTCTTTCTTGTTCCTAGTAAAACTACCGGGACGCAGTGCATTCAGGCACTCCAGGTGAGTCTCGACACACTCTCCCCCATTGCTCACGGTCGAGTCCCGCACGTCTCTCTCCACACGCCAGCCGAACCGCGAGCCGAACGAGCTAGAGCTGTCAACGGGCGCACCCGCTCCGGAAGAGGTTCTTGTGCTCAACACACAGGCCGGCCTCTGCCTCCCAAACCGTGTCGCTCACGCTTGTTTGCCTTCCAATAGGGACGGATGTAAATCCGCGTGTACACCGCTAAAAAGCTCGGCTCCGCCCGGCAACGGTGCACGCGTGCACCAGCCGTCGTGGGCATTAATGCTAGGCGCCTTCTTCGAGTGGCCCGCTATAATGCGAGCACTATAGGCGTCGACACCCGTATCATGGCAACGGCGTGCTTTGTGCGATTTCATGCTACCGTTTCCCGGAACTCTACAGGAGCTCGCCATTCGCGATCAGAAGCGGCCTATATGTAGGCTCACGTCGTAGTTACATTTAATGGCAGCTGAGTCTCCCGCAAGCTTATTCAGCGGCGGACGGTGAATTTGAGAGGCTTCGTGCGATTCGCCGCTGAGTTGAAAGGCGTGCGCGCAAGGCGGTTTCGACTGACGACATTCGTGTAGCGAGGGGCATACGGAAGCATGTTGTGTGGCACTTTGACAAACCTGCTGCAAAGTGGGGAAGGTTGCTCTAGACGAAGCTCGATCTAAGAAAGCCACTCGCGAGTTTATGGAATGTTGTCAAATTAACCTTCCCAAATTAGCCTTCCCAAATTAATCCGTTCAACTGTGTCGCTCTCCATCGCCGAAATAGTGACGAAGAAGCTGCGGAGGCCTTTTAAAGTTGCAGCCGTTTTTGTTTATTTCAAAATAAATAGAGATGGCTGAAGCTGCTCTACCAACGCATGTCAAAGGCGCAATCACATCACCCAACACGCCCTTGATGGATGACACACTCACTATGGAGGAACTGTGGGCGGCGCTGGTGTTGGTCAACAAGCAACATCCTTGCTATTTGAGGCTCGAGCCGGTTGCCAAAGGACGAAAACATACCGCATCAAATATTCTGAACTAGATCAGGCATGTCTATGCTGCAGCAAAGATCCGGAGACCACTCAACACATCCTAATGGAATGTGAAAGGATTCACCCAGTGAGAACAGTAGGTAACGTACATTTTCCAGAAGCGCTTGGGTTTAAAGTTAGCGGAAGCGTCAACCGGTCAGCAGTCTAGATAAGCAAGAGACGTTTAGAGTATTGGTGGAGAAAAAGCAGAGAAAAGATTGATACGATCTGATTTTATCTCTTACAGTCGTAGGCAGCGGTACAAGGTAGATGCTGAGGGGGAAAAAGTTATTGGAATGTATACAAAAATGCTAGATAAAAAACATGTATAGCATACTTGGTTAAATCAAGCAGGCTAGGTGACTGTCACCGCCCCGTTTCAAGGGGTTGCCATTAGATCATCATCGTCATCAAGCATCAGCTCCGTGCCCAGATGACAGAGGAGGCAATGGCCCGGTTGCTTCACGTACTAATCAATTAGCTCCTGGCAGGCATGCAGGCGATCTCGAACTTTGTTGCGCTCGTGTGATTCGCGTTCTGCAATCAGGCTAAGTTGCTCTTCTAAGTTGCGCCGGGAAGCTCACGGAAAAGATGGTGCTTTAGCGCTTAGACTGTGACATGACAAGCAGCGTATATATTTAGCCTCTGTGGGTGTCCGGATTCAGGAAAGGTTTCAGCATGCTGCAGTATTTAGCAACGTCATTGCCCTTGAAAGCTATATTAAGCGAAACCGTTATGCGTGCTGTAGCATAGCTGTGTCCCTTGACATAAATGTAGCGTTTGACAACGTTGCGATTGAGGCTATTGTGGCGACTCTAAGATCCACGTGCACTAATGGTTACGTGTATCAGTGACCATCTCACTGACAGGTCGGTTTGCATTATAGGAGCGTGCGAATATTCTAAACTTTCGAATAACGAATCGAATATTGCCCTATACGATTAGATTATTGAGTCGAATTGCCACTATTTGTTAATATACGAATATTTTTTCTAGCTTAGATTTCGAATATTTCAAATCGCCAACTATGCGAAATCAAGCAAGATATTGTCAGAAAGGTGCGATAACTTCCATCCCGGCCGGTTGCATAGTAAAACACCCCTATATTTACTTGTCGGCGCCTCACGGAGGCACGAATTCACATATACTATCTCGTGGCGTTCCACAAAGCGGGTTTTAAGTCCAACGCTCTTTAACATCTGCCTCGTAAGTGTATATCAAAGTGAATAACTGCGTCACTACATACCTGCTTGTACGCAGATGACAATTGCATATGTTGCTCTGGATGCAATAAATGAATACAACGCGCGGGATTGCAGAGAGCCATCTTCTCCATCGAGACAGCCGTCGCGAGGCGCGCTGTCTAGTACTGGTACTACAATCGGCACCACTATGATCCATTCCAATTAGCCTCTTAGATCGAAAATATACGGCTGCATAGTTCACATGAACAAGCAATGCAATGGGTATTGTAGCCTTTTTCCACTTAGCCACACTGGGCGCAGCTTCCGCTGGTTTGTTCACAAAATATTGACGTTGAGTATGACACATCTATCCATTGTCCCCATTGAACCCTGTCATGCAAACATGGCTGGCTGGTTCACTGAGGTGGCTAGGTAGTTCGCAGAATCTGTCGCCGTAGCTAACACGACTAATGCCTGTATTTATTTGCCAAATATTGGCACATATGCGTACGGGTCGTTTGCGAAAACTGGCCCTGCAAACGGCACCGCTACATTCTACTCGCATTGGACACGGCTGGCTAATACCACTGTCCAATAGAAATAAACCGTAGCAAATGTAAGAAACTGTAACAAATTGTAACTAATAATGAACCCATCCACAGAAATAAAGAACTCTCAACTATTACAGATATGAGAGAAAGGTTATACATTCTTGAGGTAAAGAGCACGGTTATAGGAAGGAGTCCTGCCCAATTGCAGAAAACGTTTACGTAGGAAACAAAAATGATGCGAAACAGCATAATGAAAAACCTGCTGAAGTTTTCTCTAAGCTTAACCTTCTAGCATCATGCATATCCCGATCGCCAAAAAAAAAAAAAAAAAAAAAAAAAGTGGGCAGCTTGCACTGGTGATGCAAGGCTGGAGTAAACAGCGGAGCTGGTGATCAACCTAGCTTCTTCCAGGTTTCACTAGCCTTGGCGAGTTTAGCAGCAGCGGCTTCGGCGCGATGCTCCGGATTAGCATGCAATCGCCACTTTCGTTCTCGGCTTGCGGCACGACGAGCTTCCAGCTGAGCGGCTTCTTCTTCGGAGTCTTGTACTTCTTCGGCCGTCCCTTGTTACATTTACTCAGTGCGAAGTCTAAGAGAGTTGACTGTGTCGCCGTCGCGGCGACATGGTCTTTATAATCAGTGTGACGTCATGGCCAAGCTTTACATAGTGTTGTCATGACTAGGCAAAGCAAGAATTGCGGCGCGAAGCTGGGTAAGTGATTGCTAGGTGACCGCATTGACGGATCGGGTCTGCTGGAACGCGGTGTCGGCATTGCAACGCGGTGGAACGTGGTGTCGGCATTCAAACGTGGTGTCGGTGTTGGAAGCTGCGCTGTGCAACGCGCAGTGACGCCATCGCTGGCGCGGCGGCGGAGGAGCGTTGCCGGAGCTAGCAGAAGCGAGGCGCAGCTTCGACTCTGCGCCGTCGCTTGGCTAAAAGGCTTCGTCGGCTCTCTGTGCAGGATCAGCTTGATGCCGGTGATTGTATTCTTGTTTGGCCAAGCAGCGTGATTCCCGGAAAGCGGCCTCTTCCTCGGGAGTACGGTTCTTCCCCGGCAACACTAGCAACACCCCCCCCCCCCCCCCCCCTCCCTTCACACCTGCTACACGGAACGTTTATGGCAAGCCGTTGGGCAAGCGGAGCAGACGCGCTGCGCGCACTGTCTAGGCGTGGAGTCTTGCGAAGCTATCGCACAGCTGGTATGGGGTTGCTAGACAACGCAGTGTCGTCACAGCTCGGCGAGGTTTTGCGTCTCGCGGCACAAGTTACAGCCGGCTTAAACAGCTTCACTGTTAAAAGATTACCAGTGTGAAAATAGTGCTTATGGGCATCTGCTGCAGTTATTAGTTCGGTTTAGTGGCACATTCCAGCACTCAGGAGTGTGTTGTATCATATATGCGTGTGTGTAATGTAAGTTTCGCATAGGAAGAGTGTCACAGTTTTTCTCTTAATAATGATATAGCACGCCGATTATATATATATATATATATATATATATATATATATATATATATATATATATAAGTTAAGAAACGAAATGAGATCAATCAAGAAACGAAAAGCTTCCTGAAAATCCTCCTGAAGCTTCCTGAATCGCTACGTTATACCGGCCCTCGGCGCCGGTATAACGTAACGATTCCGCTGACTCAAACTCGATTCTATTGCTTCCTTACCGTCACCGCTCACGATCAGCCTATCCTGGTGAGAACATATAGGCGGAGTGACGCTCGGAGCGCTGACGAAACGGGCAAAGGAAAATTATTGCAACAGCATCGTTGCCTTTTCCCGCCCTTGTAATAGTATACGAAAAGTAATATTGCTGCCCCAAGGCAGCACAGGCAGCATGGGCAGCAGAAACAAGAATTGATGAAAAAGATTCTGCACTGTAAGCAATTCCGAGATAATAATGCATACTCTGCTTCTGTAAGCGGACTCATCAAATTCATCCTCACAGCCTTCTTCATGCTTCTTTACGTAACGTTTTTGTTTGTCGTAGGCTGTTTTAAATTGGGCGAGATGCAGAATGCTTCCCGCTCACTGAAAAAATGGTTGTTCACTTGATGCCAGTTTGCATTTCGAAATAGTCTGAGCCAGCTTCGGGCAATGGCCCACCCCTTCGAGTTTGGAAGACGAAAGTGCCAGCCACTGTTTATGATTGACGCTGTTGAATAAACGGAGCCATGAAGGTGACTTTTTCAACAACAAGTTGCAAGAATGATAAAGCGGGTAACCACGAAAAGGACGGGGATGAAGGAATCAGACACCCTTCGCCTAATCAGAAGCCTGGTGGTTATCCGCTTCTTTAACAGCTTGACGTGTTACCCACTAACGAAAACTGAGAGGGATGCGATACATTCGTGCTTAAGGAAAGCATACAAGACCGCGCTACAATTTTCGCAATGCGCCTCAACTGAAAAACTCATGTCTCTCGGGATTCGTAACACATTCGAGGAACTGGCAGAAGCTCAACCGATAACTCAAAGAAACAGACTCGCACAAACTACCACGGGTAGGAAACTCCTTGGCAGACTCTGCTATCACGAGCTCCTAGAAAACCACAACCAAGCTAAACCCATCCCCACAAGAATCAAAAACAGCATCAAAGTGGCGCTCATACCCAGAAATATGGACCGAACTCTACATGCAGGAAGAAGAGAAGCCAGAGCTGCACACATTGAGAAAACGCACGGAGACAAACCAAACTACCGCTTCATGGACGCGGCAAGATACCCAGGCAGGCAGAAAAGAATGGTAGCTGCTGTCACTGACTATACTTGGGCAGAGAAATCAGTAGCTCCTCCACTCACAACCCACTATCGTGGAAGCAGAAGAAATCGCAATAGCTCTTGCTACCAAAGCGACGGAACCAAACCAACAACAAATAACCATTCTATCGGACTCTCAAGCGGCATGCAGAAGCTACCTCAGAGGATGAGTATGCACCGCAGCCTATAGGATTATACGAGATATAAAACCCCGACCCAGATTTCACCTTTTATGGGGACCCAGTCATCAGGGAATCAGGGGAAACGAAGAGACTGACAGAGTAGTTCATGCGCATGCACACAACGGGTGCTCACAAGACGCTTCTGATGAGCTGATCCCGATTGACCAGAACTACTCTGCAATTTTGAACTATCACAGAGGCAATATAATGAAACTGCCACCCCCACATAAGAATCTCAGTAAGGAAGAACAGGCTATATTGAGAAAGCTGCAAACCTATACATAGAACAACCTACACATTCTCCATAAAATTCATCCCGAAAGCTATACGGACACATGCCCATGGTGCGGGGCCACGCCAACCCTAGACCACATCTCATGGGCATGCACGACATATGCACAAAAGACTAACACAGAAATTACGGAGCACACACAATGGGAGGCGGCGCTGTCCAGTTCACACGAAGAGGTCCAAAGGACCATCATCCGACAAGCAAGACGGTGCGCGGAAGCCATGCAGTAAGGCCCTTGTCTAGGGGCTCCACCCATTGAGCATTTTATTCATCAATAAAGTTGTTGTTGTTGTTGTTGTTGTTGTTGTTGTTGTTGTTGTTGTTGTTACTTCTTCTTCTTCTTTAACGAAAGAGTTCACCTTCAGGCACGGGCGCTGTTCAATTACGACAAATAAGGTTCTGTGGGACATGCTTTGTAATGCCTCTTTCATTTCTCAACACCGTTATTCTCACTCACTCACTCACTCACTCACTCACTCACTCACTCACTCACTCACTCACATACACGCACACACATGCGTGTGTGTGTGACAATGTGAACGGGATGGCGAACGCCGGCTGCATGAAGTAATGCTCTCTCCTACTTTATTTTCTCCCTCGACGGTAAAAAAAAAAAAAAAAAAAAAAAAAAATGATACGATTGGTTGCAAAATACGAAATGAAAGTCTTCACTTTCCAGGAACGAACATTTTTTCTCACCGGTTACTCTGCCAAGTACACCGCTACGGGGAAAAAATGTAACGAAAGGTAGGGTTGTGTTTTGAACTATAATATTTATTGTTGGGCTGCGCTAGGAAGTGGCAAACATACGTTCTGAACACAATATACAACGTGTTTGAGCTTGCGCCACAAAACACCAAATTCATCATCATCATCATCAACGTGTTTGATGTGTACGCAAACGGCCCGTGGCACCTTGCGGCGTGACTGTTGTGTGGAGCTAATACAAGCATGTCCCGCCATCTGTTGATCGGGGTTGGAACCAGCCACGGCGCTGCTGGAGTTTTCGCTCAAGACTGATTCTGATGTCGATAATACGCGTTCCGTTCTTTAATCATACCAGACAGCGTAAAACCCAGTTGCTTCGCAATGATAAGAGATATAACATTATTGAGAAATGCATCATTAAAAAAACTACGAAGCAGACAAAGTTGTTAGGTATTACACCGTTCCTGGAAATACCGCTACGTTGTGAATAGGACTTTGCAAAATCAGCTTAGAGAAACTTGGAAATTGCAGAACACAGTCGGCCAAAGAGGCTATAATAGAAGTTTTGTTAATGTGAACGCTTGGCTTATGCAATGAAACAATTACATTTACCCGATTCTACTCATGTCTTATCATCCACTGTTCATCATTATATCGGCCGACCCTGCATTGTGATACTTGGCGATAGTTTGGGCCACCAACGAAATGCGAAAATGGAGACAATGGGAATATTATCGTTACATTATCGCGGCCCTGGCGTTCAGCGATATGGCATTTTCCGAAACAGTACTATAAAAAAGAAAATCAATGCTCTTTCTTTATCGGCATCCTATAACGTGGCATAAGTGGCAATGGGAATTGCACGATTAGCTATAATGAACTCGGTGATTAATTCAAAGGAGCCATTCGACATATGCGCCCTCGAAATGTATAGCAAATCACATTGGTGTCCCACATTGTGTAGGATCATACTGCGGGCACATCAAGCGAGCGGAGGGAAAAAGCAAATATCTAATGAATACATGAGCGCCGCACTTGCAGTGGCATTATGCAAAACGGCGTATATCGTTCGAAGCTGCACAGTGGAAAGGGTACATGCAGAAGACAAAGATAATTTAATTGGATCTTATGTGTTGTTTTGTTTTTTTCAACTCTCACTGATGTAATTGCCCACCAGCGATGGAGTAAACTAGCTTACAGATTTCGACAAGAAATATATTAAACACCTATGTCCACATAAATTATGGGTAACAATAAGAGAAAAAAATATATATCAATATATATCACTATTCCCGTTCGCAGACGCTAAAGCTGGTAGGCAGCATCCAGCGCATATTTTTTCTGTATCACGAACCCGGAATACGAAAGCCGGGGAAAAAGAAAAACATAAAGAAATTACCCTATGCGATAGGACTAAAATATATTTGACTGGTCATCTTTTGAGGCCAGAAACAAGCATCTTTGAAACCCGAATATGGTGCAAGGAGGAGTACAGCCGTAGGAACTTTTGCTCCAAAACTGATGATATACATTCGACTGGTTCCTACCGCGCTCCAGCCCTGTTTGCAACAATGCGGAGTCCTCTCGGAAATTGGAGCCACAGAAAATCCTCCGGAGCCGAACGTTCAGCTGCTCCCACAGCAATCGGAATAGTCACTTGATTGAGATTTTGTCGGATCACTGTTACACTCCGAGCCCGAAGGTGAGAGCGTCTTCGAGCGCTCCTAAATGGAGCACGGTGCTGTGAATGAACCAGGCGAATGTGTTCCGAGCGCTCGGTTTCGACCCGCCGAATGCAAACAGCACCGCGAGAGTGTTCATGAGAGCGCGCGAAAGCGACCATACGAATGTACCGTGAAAATGGTAACGTCGGTGCACGTGTCTCGGAGGCTACAGCATGTGCAATACTGCACCGCAATATTGCACAATACTACATGTGCACCGAGGGCGGTGTTGTGCTCACTGCAAAGAAATCGTTCTTGAGAGGATAGCAATGTCTGACTGTGAAAGTCTGATGCTGTTGCAGCAAATGGGTTTAGATCAGGAAGAGTCGCTGAAGTTTGCTTGAAGTGCAAAAATATGAAGCAGAGCGTCGTGTTATATGCAATGTGCAGCGTTTCGCGCTCTACTAGTAAGGCAACGAGAGCACAGACGTGTTGATACTTTAGCGGCTTGGGTTTACCGGAGTTGTACGCCTTAAAGGAGGATGAATCATGCTCTTTGCATCGCTCACAATTAGGCTCGATGTTTAATAACTTTCTTTAGACCGATTGACCACTGTGGTAATGGGGTACAATATTTTTCGGAAATGTGAACCTCCCGTCAATGATTTATACAGTTAGGGTAAGTGCTGTGCACGTCGGAAACGACCATGACAGAACGAACGGCAGCATTTATTCCCTCTCGCAGAGCCCGCCAAGCACAGAATAAAGACGAGTCCGCAGCAGACAAGGCACACGATACGGAAAGCTACCCAGCTACCTTTGCCCACCGCTTAGCCTCGACTCACATCTATCCTTCTGCTAGATAACAACATCGGGGTCACGATGACGCAATTCTCGTTTGCCCTATAGCTGTATCTTTGCATGTCATGGTATTCTTTTCTGGGCTCCTTTGTTTATTTACTCGCAAGTAGGTGCATACGTACTACCACTGTGCAAAGTTTGATCATCAGAGCCCCTATCGTGATAATATTTACTCCCCCCCCCCCCCTTCCTTAAGAAAAAGACACAAATCAAACAACTGTCATGCCAGTGACGCTTTTTTCATCGAGCGAGAATAATACGAGAATCTGAGGGGCTAAACACAAGACCACGTTTGAATTAAACATAAGAGTTATATTCCCGTATACTGCGGTGGTGACTGCAGCCGGCCATATCTACACTCGCGACAAGATTAGAAGCCAAATTTAATGCACGCTTTAACGCGATGCAAAAGGTCATTATAGATACAAACTTGTTTGCCACACTCAAAAGCTTTACAGAGGCCACGCTAGCCGATTTCGGCGTGCAGCTCGCCAAGAAACGCACCTCATCAGCAAGCCGTGCAGCCATTTCAAAGCCGGCCTCCACATCAATGACCACGTAATCCATCATGGCTCCTCGTCACTCCAAGTTAACAATTTTGCAGTGGAACTGCAGGGGCTACCGTAAGAAAAGGAGCCACCTGCAGCAAACTATCCAGCATATTCAGAATAATCCCCAGCAAAAAGATGAAATCCCTGACGTCATAGCTCTACAAAAAACGAACGTCCACATGAAACTTCCTAGCTACACGGAGTATATCCAATTAGGCACACACAACACCCCCAGTACGGCCATCCTGATACACAACAATCTGACGGCCGTGCAGCACGAAATTGAAAGCGCCAGCATACAACACACGCTCATTGAAGTTCTACCGAAGAGAAGAGGACTCAAAACACTCTTTATATTAAACATGTACAGCTCACCCAAAGAAAGGGGAGCACACTACCCACGCATCTTTCGAAAAACATCTATGCTGGCCAAAGATGCCAAAATACTAATCACTGGCGATTTCAGCTCTAAACACCCAGACTGGGGCTATCCCAAACCAGACCCAAAGGGCATCCGGTTATGGGAAGCCATTCAAGACTTAAAGCTAACCATTCTGAACGACGCGCAACAGCAGCTAACGCGGATCGGAAAGAGCATGTGCAAAGATACCTCGCCAGACTTGACGCTGTGCAAAAACATACCGTGCGCTCGATGGGAAAACACGGGCCTCTCGGCAGGCAGTGATCCCTGCATCCTCTCCGCTACCATTGCAACATCCATCAACAAAAGAACCAAGACCACTGCGCGAATCACGGAGTGGAACAATTTCCGACAAATGCGCGAAGAAGCGGCACCCGACACCATTTCGGACATAAACAAATATGTAGAGTCGCTAAAGCAGGACGTGACCACCGCGACGCGTGAAATGGAGGTCACTCAGAGCAGCCGACGACCGATTCCCGCCTCCTCCACATGTGGGAAGCGCACGAACGCCTCATGCGCAGGTGGTGGCGTCAACGGCACAACATGAAGCTTCGCCGTCGCATCGCGAAACTCGAACGTGACGTTGAAGCCCACAGCGCCACACTCGAACGCCAGCAATGGGGCCAAATTTGCAACAGCCTGAATGGCCAGATGGGCTGTAAGAAAACGTGGCATCTACTGCGACACCTCATTGATCCTGGTAGTTCCAAGTCGGCAGTACGCAAGCAATTCGAGCGTATAATCCACCAATATCCGGGTACCGACGAACAGCTGCTGGAGGAGCTCGCCAACCGGTACATCAATACCTCCCACCAGAATCAGTAGAGCAGCAGCACTAATGCAACAACAACGGTACAACTGCTACAATACACTGGAATCCCCAACCAAGAACTGGACGCCGACATCTCGGAGGCAGAGGTCGGCGCCGCGCTCCACGAGCTGCGTACAACATCGGCGCCCGACCCCGACGGTGTGACCAACAAGACGCTGCGAAACCTCGATTCAAAGGCGGTAGGGGCCATCACCAAGTACATGAACGAATGCTGGAAATCCGGACAATTACCCCCGGAATGGAAACATGCCAGAGTCACCTTTATACAGAGGTGACAAAATCGACCTCGGAAATCCTCGACCCATATCCCTGACCTCTTGCTTGGGCAAGCTAATGGAACATGTCGTATTCTGCCGTCTACAAAACTACACGGAAGAGCACAACCTACTTCCCCCCACTATGCTAGGCTTCCGAGCTCACCTATCCGCCCAGGATGCCCTCATCCAACTGCACCATGATCTCCTAAGACCAGAGAGTGGCACAAGCACCAAAGCCTTACTCGGCCTAGACCTTCACAAAGCAAGTGATAACGTGAAGCACATTGCCATAGTAAACAGCTTGGCTGAGGTGCAACCGGGAGAACGCACGTACAATTGCATATGTGCTTTTCTATCCAACCGTACGGTCGAACTCTTGGTGGGCAATCTACTCTCCAAACCGATCAATCTTGGAGATCGCGGCACTCCTCAAGGAGCTGTTCTATCACCTTTCCTATATAATCGCGCAATGAAGTCGCTGCTATCCAAACTCGACACGATACCCGGCCTGCGACACACTCTAGGCCGACGACATTACGCTCTGGACAACCACGGGATCTGACGGACAAGTCGAAGAGACCCTGCAGAAGGCAGCCGACATGGTTGTCCAGCACGTGACTGACGCGGGTTTAGAATGCTCGCAGAGCAAATCTGAGATACCAGTACTGCGACCCCGAGACCGGCGCAGAATAAAAACCCCACTACCCAACATGAACGTGTACGTCAACAACACTACAATACCCCACGTGGATCATATGAGGGTCCTGGGAATTTTGGTACAAAAGAATCACCGCAACAACATCACCATTGATCGTCTCACCGTAGCGGGTAATCAGACGATTCATTTAATCACTCGAGTGAGGGCACGCAAGCAAGGTATGAAGGAGAAGGAGCTACTCCAAATCATCCACGCCTTTGTTATCTCAAGGCTCACCTACGCCCTTCCCTACCTACATCTACTCCAAACTGAAAGAGCAAAACTGGACCGCCTCATTCGCAAAGTGTACAAATCGGCGCTGGGGCTCATCCATACCATCCCTACCGAGCATCTCCTAAGCTTGGGGTTGCACAATACCATGGAAGAGCTTCTAGAAGCATACCACATGGCGCACATTCACCAACTACAGGGAAGCAAGACGGGCCGTCGGATTCTGGACCGCATCGGGCACAGAGTATCCTCAACGCACAACGATCCTGCCACCATTCCCCCAACATCAGAAAGCGGTTCATCATCAAACCACTGCCGAAAAACATGCTGGCAGGTCATCACGACGGCAGACGAAAAGCAAGAGCTCAAGCCCTGCACAATACCCACAGGTCCAGCTCCGAAGCAGCATACGTCGACGCTGCTCAATATTCCTTGCCAAATAACACGTACGTAATCAGCGTAATTAGTCTCCCCAAGATCATCAACAACAATGACAACAACCAATTTACGCCCCGAGCAACTCCAAGAAGGACGGCCTGTTCTGTCCGTGCCCTCAACTCAGCGGAGGCAGAAGAGGCGGCCATTGCCCTCGCTGCAGCGGCCGGATTTAAAACTATAATCAGCGACTCAAAGACCGCCATATCCAACTTTGCACGTGGAATCGTGGCCACAGCCATGCTACGAATACTGCATCCCCTACTCTCCCCCAAACAAGATAGTGAAGAAGAACCCACCCCAATTGAATTGATATGGGTCCCGGCTCACGCAGGGAACCCGGCGAACGAGGCGGCCCACCAGTGTGCTCAAGGATTCGTCAGCGGAGCGGTGGGTCCCGTCTCTGACCCAGGGGACCTGGTCAGCGAGCCACTGACCACATACCATGATATTGCCCAACACTACCGCCTCGCAAGACGTACAAAACCCCCACCTCATATCAAGCTCACCAAGGGACAAGAAATTACTTGGCACCGACTCCAAACGCACCCCTTTCCCAACCCACAAATATACGCACACTTTTACCCTCACTTGACAGACCCACACTTCTCATTATGTGGGTCCATAGCCTCCTTAAATCATATTCTCTGGGACTGCAGGGAAGATGCCCCCCACCAGATCTCCTGGCCGCTCCCTCGCCTCAAGCGTGGGAAGTGATACTTATGAACCCGAACCTGGAGGTTCAACTTTGGCCCATCAAAAGAGCCGAGGAGATGGCTGTAAGGCATCACCTTGTAGCCACCCCTCACTAAGCCAAATTAACAAAATAATGTTGTTCCCTCCTCCTCCAGTATGATTTCCGTGCCTTATTGACTGTTTCTTCGTACGGCTGCGACTAAAAGAAAATAGAGCCATTCGTACTCTCATTCCTCTCGTTCGTTGCATAGAGAGAGCCTCGAATTTGGCGGTGTTGATGCCATGAGGATAGCATACGAGGATTTATTGGTCACTCTCCTATACTCCTACTAGGCGACGTGCCTGTTGATTTGTACGGCTGTTTTCACTGAGAATTCATGAGATTCGTAAACATAAACGATTCAAATCACTGCTCGAGATGTTCCCTCTTAGACATGAGAACCTTGTAGCGCCGGCGCAAGAGAAAAAGCACTATTTCACGTAAAAATATTGATAAAACGCCTCGTGCTATAGCCAGGTTGCGGATGAAGTTAACAGTCACGCTTAGTGCAAGCACCTGAACTGTAATATACCGCGACAGAAGAATAATTATTAGCACATGGCTTTTCAAAGGCTGTACACTTTCACAAATGATTAACCGAGTACAGTGATACTCCGCTTCCTTCTCATTCGTCCCATTCCCTGCAGAGTAGCATGTTGGCGAAAGTACGCTGGCTAAACACTCTGCTTTTTCAATAAAGAGGTTTCTTTCTCTCTCTCTCTCTCTCTCTGCTTCCATGATTTGGCACTACGACAGGCATGTTGAGAATGAAATTAACGATTGTAGATGCGTGCTGTTGTACGAGCGAGAAGGCGCCCAGAAAGCGTGCAAGATGATAAACAAAAACTGTCCAAGTATGGCAAATCAGGGGCCGAATTCACAAAGCTTTTCGGTCGCATGTGCTCTTTGCCATTGACCAGCCGCTTTCACTAATATGTCCAGCATCAGGATTGGTTGAAATTTTCTCTTACGAACAAATTTAACCTGAGATGTCTTTGTGAATGCGGCGCCATCCGCAAGGTGGAGAAAGTTTTATAAAACTTCCTCCACTTAACTGGAATCCACAGAACTCATCTGTCATATTCCGTGTGCCCGTTTGCTTCGAGTTGTCGACGAATTCATCCTCGCCCTGGGATCTGCTAGATTCCTGGGCCCGCCTTCACAAAAGAACTCCTATGCTAGAATTGTTCGTATAAAAGAAAATTCCAGCCAATCGTGAAGCTGGACATATTATTTGCGAAGGCCGCTAGACCAATGGCAAAGAGCACTTACGAACTAAACCCTTCGTGCGTTCGGCCCCGGATTAGGTCAAGTGGTACACCACAGTGGTGGCGTTGGTCCCGGGTTAGATTGCCGGAGCAGGATGAATTTTTCTTCAAGCTCAAACATTTCTTCCTGAAAAACACGCGTATGGTTTTCGGTTGTAGCTTCGTGCTGCTCTCGGGTGGATTGCAATTTCTCCCTTTTATAAGATTGTCGAAAGCGCTGAACCTCGGACGTACCGAAATTGCTTCCAACGTTCTCAATGTGAAACCGAAGCATTCGGAGGTGAACTCATAGACAGCCGAAAAGAGTAGCGTATGTAAATATCTGTGAAACAAATTTATATTATTCAAAGATTTTTTTGCCTTTGCAGCTATATTAGCTGGCAGGGCACAATATGGCAAGGTAATTCGAGAGAGGACGGAGTGTGCAACATACCTTCCGACCTAGCTAGGTAGGCGTTGAATGCATACTGCATTAAATAACAGTGGACTTAGTATATTCGCTGATATATGTATGTATGGCCGCCGAGTGGTGGAAGATTTATTTGATCTCAAAATTTTTCGATGGTTATGTGTTCACACTTGCCTCTCATCGAAATGATAGCAGTGATACATTGCCACCACATAATCGTCATGTCATTATGGCACGTGCACTAAGGAGTGTAACCTAAAATGATCGCTGACGCCAGCAACGCCTCGTTCGTTCAATAAGACAATGCAAATATTTGTACACACTGCGTTTCGTGTTTCGTCACAATAAAGAATTGCTTCTTACGCAACAGAACTGAGAAAGAGTCTGGGGAGAGAAAACTAAAAGCTTCTCAGGGTTCCATTGACGACGTAATCACCACAAATGAGACTGGAATCAACTATTTAGAGTGGAAGGAGCAATGGAAGGAGCAATGCACCGCTGTGACAGCACACAGCGGCCGGCGCCCTTTGAAGAATTCAAGAATTGCTACATCACGAGGGTAGCAGGACAAAAGAAATAAAAAAAGACATACAACAGGGACATAGCTGTGTCACTGTTTCACACGGTGAAGGCCCGACTTCATGTGGAACTCGAGGTATGCGAGCCAGCGGAAACAGCGGCGTTCCATTCCCGTCTGGTTCGCAGACACCAGAGCGGTCGTTACAGAACCGTCTTGACTTGGAGATTTTTTGCTTCCTCTTCTTCTTGTAAACCACTGCTTTCGCCCTGTATTTGGAGTTGGTTGAACTCGGCTTGCAAATATCATGGCGGCTTCGGTGCGCGACGTGGACGAATCCATTTTCGATTGCGCCAGAAGTCTGGCTGCGACACAAGACACTCCTCTTGAATATAAAAGTTTAGGTTATGGTTTGCTGTTCTGCCGCATGACGGTGCTCAGTATGCCCATACATTAATGGACTGCGGGAGTGTTTGATGGGTGTACTTGATGATTTAGTCGGGAGTGCCGAATGGGCTCCGCTTCAATTTCACCCGCTGTTGAGATTTCCTTTCTGTCGAATATGCCACTCTAATTTATGGAAGAGCAGCACTATTTCAAAATTCATTGCCAGGGGCATAAAGAAAGCATTACTTTGTGCGTCTTTAAGCACAGAGTTATCACAAATGATATCTCCCATATTAACGTCGGGTCGTGTGATTACAAACACATTAGTTCCATTCTTTCAAACTTATTTTACATATAGTCTTTATGCCCTGGATATATTGGTAATCCTTGCGCGGAGTTTTCGTGTCATGTGATACATTCTTCGAAATTAATTTTCTGCATATTACAGGGCACAGCTGGCGCCCGCGTGTATATGATTTTGACATGCAGTATTTCAAATACACACGCTGCATACTAAATATGTACAGCATTGCGTACGCACGTTATATGCTATGTGTACCTGTTTGTAATATGTATGGCCGTGTACCATGTTCTTGGCCTGCGGTTGCCAGTGCGTGCCTGGGCACCGAATTGTTTTGAAGCTGCTGCCTGGTGCTTGAACACAACGTTCCGCGCACTGAAACTGGTCGTACGCAGCTGTACATGGTAATACGGAAGTAAGTGAGAGGAAAACAGCCTTTCTGCAAATATCACTCGGCTCACGCATTGCCTGTGATAGGCAACAGCCACGCCCGTTATTACGGCTTGATAACACGTGCTTTATTGAGCCAACATATGCGCCTTTCGCGATAAGAGCGACGTATCTCCGGCGACTCGCATAAGACGGTGCACTCGCGCCTCGTCGCCTCGGCGCCTTATAGCCTGCAATGCCAAGTCATTCTAGTCACTGTACAGCCGTCATAACGGCGGGAAGTCCCGGTGGAACACAACGTATACGAATTCTACTCACGTTTTTTTTTTTCTTTTTTTTTTAATCTCACGAGACATGCGCGGCATGTTCGTTCAAACCTTTGTCACATCCGTCTAACTGGTGGTCAGTAGATCTGTGATGTTTTGGTACAAGCGTCCAGATGCTTATACGCAAAACAAGAAGAAAACTGGTGCGGCCAAGACGCGCAGCAAGAGTGGCTATATAAACGTCCTAAGGCTCTATATGCTTGTCGCAGCTCGAAATCTCCCCAGCGTCTTCTTCTAGCAAAACCGTCGACGTTCATGTCACAATGAGCGTCTACAGAAAGAAAGAAAGAAAGAAAGAAAGAAAGAAAGAAAGAAAGAAAGAAAGAAAGAAAGAAAGAAAGAAAGAAAGAAAGAAAGAAAGAAAGTCCCGGTAGGTTTACGACCTTGCAGAATCACAAGCCAATATTCAGCGAAGGTGCAGCTTTTGTCGTATACGCTTACGCGTTTGGACGGTTTCGCTCGCCGTGTAACAGCTTCGCGGAGAAAGAAAAGCGTAAAGCCCATCAGACGTATGTGGCAGAATTTATTCTAGGCTCGCAGAGTATGCATGTGCGGATTGTGTATGTCAAAAGCCCGAAAGGGGGCACCTTCATATACGTGAAAGCTTTACGTAGCTGAGGGTGTCCTTTTAGGCGTTTGACGTATACGTAGAATGCACTGGGGAGCCTGGAATAAGCACTGCTACGTACGTAGGCATAACTATGACCCTTTGAAGTTCGACATCCCTGCATTTGTATTTTCTGAAAGAAACTATCAGTTAGTATATACTCGTTTGCAAGCAGGGCGGAACTGCCTCAACCAGCTGGGATAGAGTAAAATCAGCTCTATTGTAGTTTCTCCCCTCCCACAGAGTAGAGTTCAGTTACTTTAGTGCTACTACCCCCTCCTTCCCTCCCTTCTCTCCCCAGAAGAGGCAGAGTTGGAGTGCATGAGTAAATGTACTCTAAAAGAAGCCTTGTATATGTGGCATGCATCTACTATACGATAACGTTACGTTTGAAACTTCATTATACTCTTTTGACTTTAGAGTGTGACAGTAGGCTCAGCATCAGCATTATCTGAAATTTTCTCTTACGAACAATTCCAGCTTAAGTGGTTTGTGAACATGGTCCCAAAAGAACAAGCCAGCACGATGCGCGAAAATTTGGAACAATGAAGTTTAAGTCTGACGTCGCAAGCATTCTCATGTTTCGCCTTTTCAAGGACGCGCAGGATGCTTCCAACAATTACGTATCGAACAACTTTCGTGCTTTGCTTTTTAATGTGTCTGAGTTGATAAAATCCACATGTCACATAAGAACAATGCATGTCAGCGGGGTTTAAAACCACGGGACAGCTCTTTGACAAGGTGTGTGCGTGTACCTGTTACTTTTTTTTTCATTCTGCCTTTCACCTTTTATACTAATTGAGAGCAACATACCAGGCGTTTGCCAACGCCAATCTCCGGAACACTCTGTTCTGTCCTGTCGCAAATACTTTGTTACGGACTAGAGACAGAGGTATGAAATACCCCGTTTGACTATATTTTTCTGTGTTTTGCAATGAAACATTAGTAAAGATACAATATAAGAAATATAGACGGTTGCCACAATGTCACTTAAAGGGGACTATCTATCATTCCATACCTGTGTAAGTGGAAATTTTCAGCGCAATCAGCGTACACGTGAGCTCACAGCCCATGTATTCTACCACTGTACGGTCTCCTAAGATTCTTCACTGGTTGTACCGGAGGAAGCCAGAAATACTCTCAGCAATTATTGGCAGAGAATACACGAGACTCTGGACCACGCACCCTAGATGCTCTCGGCGCAATGCCTCATCGAGGTACGAGTGCGGCATTGTTGTCCATGACGCCGGTACTAACCAATACAATTCACTCATGCGGAAATCCGCAAGCTGAGGTAATGACATGAAAAAAAAAATGGTAGACTGAGCTGAATTATGAATGCTAAGCATTCATACTTTCTTGAGAATGACTGTATTAGTATTGTAAATGTTGTGTACCGACCGGTTCCGCCGAGATCATATGCTGTATAGTGTCTACATTTATAAAAAGTAAAACAGAATGTTCGTAGCGGCAAGATATAAGATTAAAAGCAAACTAAAAGCCATGTGGCACACACTCAATGGCCTGCAATAAAGTGGCTCCACGCGGAAAAGAATGCCATCAATCCGAGAGCCGCTCGAACATAGTTCATTGTGATGCGCTTTGGGTTGTTTATTGATTGAGCCTTGACTTTGGTCATCTACTATAGTCCCCTGGTTAGCTGATGATGGCATGACTGCACCGGAACTGCTAGTGATCTCGGGTTCAATACCCGCACAAGGATCAGTCTTCATTCAACTACGAACATTGCTTCTGAGAAATCAGCTTGCGTTTCCTTTGCAGCTTTGTGCTGCTATCGGGGTCATGACAAGCTTTTCCTTTCATAATGGGTCCTTACAAAACCTTGCGCGCGAGCAGGTCAATGGATACAGTGGCCTGACCCCCAGTTTCCTTTTTCTTCTCTCGTTGGAACGTAACGCTGTTAGTGTGGCTCAGCGAGGCGATCTAATACACATATCAACGATGTGTCACAATTTCTTATCGTCGCGCATGCTTGAAAAGGAATGTCGCCACACTTGAGAGCGACGCGTTTCCCGTCCGTCACGTCAACAGCTCTGATACGCTGCGGAGTTTGGCGTCATCTAGATACACGAGCAGGCTGAGGATTACTCGAAGACTTGTGACCTTGCTGCTTCAGAGAACGAACTTCGCCGTTCTGACACGCGACACCGGCATTTGCGTCAGACTCGGCCGCCGAGTGTTTGCCGTGCTGAGACATGCTCTGGACAGCGACTGTGCTATACCGAGAGTTCCAGCGAAGACTTCGAATGGAAAACTTTAACGAATGCATAGAAGATACAGAGGTTATTTATTCCCTTTGGCGGCACATTAGGCGCACCTACAGACATCAGAAATCGGGCTCGCATTACTGAATAAAGCTTTGACTAACTTAAGTTCCCTATTTAACCTATTCATTAATTACTTATGGTACAGTCAACCACAAAATATTAGGCACTATGAAATCTGAGAAAAAGCTGAACATTTCCGCGGCCTCGCAAGGCATCCTGGTATTTGCATTTCGGGCCTCGACTAGAATATTCGAACAACATTGTCGTATACAGTTTTACTGGCTACTGCTACAGGCTGATCAGGAATTTAACGTTTTCTTAGATCCCGGGATCCGTAAACTTTTGTGGTTGGCTGTACATATTGCTGTTGCTTAAAACTACATACAAGGTGGTGTCGAAAATCATAAAGAGTAGCTCTGTTTCCAAGCAAGTCAATTTTTTATGCACCTTCAAATACTATCACCTTTGAAATAGCCCCATTGCGCAGCAATACAGTGTTCCCTGCGTTCCTGCTACTTTGAGAATATGTGGTGGAAGTCTTCATTCCTGTACGAGTCGATCACCTTCTGCGATTCGCGTTTAATTTCAACGTTTGTTTCAAAACGGTGACTTTGGAGCTCGGTCTTTAATCTTTGGGAGAGAGCGAAGTCAGCGGGAGCCAAATCGGCGAATGATCCACCTTTCACGCCGAATATCATCACTAGGGGATGGCAGAAGATTAGGTGGGGTGATGAAATTCGGAAAACTTGCAGGCGCAACTTGAAAACAGCTAGCGCAATACAGGGGTAATTGAAGATCGCTGGGAGAGACCTACGTC
Organism: Dermacentor silvarum; assembly: GCF_013339745.2. Lineage (NCBI taxonomy): Eukaryota > Metazoa > Arthropoda > Arachnida > Ixodida > Ixodidae > Dermacentor > Dermacentor silvarum. The sequence goes on along the minus strand of NC_051161.1, from coordinate 38,204,520 downwards.
CTGAACTTGGCATAAAAATAGGCTGATGATGATCATCTTCACTGGGGACGAAACTTGAGTGGGCGTGTACGACGCCGAGACGAAGCAACAGACTTCGCAGTGGAAAAGCCCAACGTGTCCACGACCAAAAGAAAAAAAAAGAAGGCTAGGCAAGTCCGCAGCTTTACGGAGTGCATGCTCATCGCCTTTTCGCCATTCACCAGCATTGGGCTTCGGGAACGTGTCCTGAATGGTCAGACCATAATCAGAAAATTTTACAGCCATCTTTTAGCGTGTTAAGTAAAATCATTTGGCGAAAACAGCTTGACCTGTGGTCCATGGAAATCTGGATTCTGCATGACGAATTGACCTTAATTGTCAGATTGCTCTCCGCACAAGCGAGTTTATCGCCGCAAACAACAAGGTTCATCTTACACAAGTGGCTTCTCGACAGATTTGGCTCTCGCTGACTTCGTTCTCTTCAAATCAAAAACCCACCTCCAAGGTCACCGTTATCACACGATTGCTGAAATGAAGTGCGAATCACGGTACGTGCTCGATTTGTACAGGAAAGAAGACCTCCTGCACATGTTTGCAAAGTGACAGGAACATTGAGATCGCTGTATTACTGAGCGAGCGGTTTATTTCGAAGTCCAACGATGGCCAATGAGCGCCAAGAAATGGTGTGATGCAATCGATGGTGCGGTCATTAAGAAAATGTATTTGTGACATGGCTGCAGTGCATTTACGAACTAAGAGCTTTGTGGGAATTCGACCCCCGCGCCATTAGAACTACTGCAAGCCGTCAAGGAAAGCGCAGGGGCAGAATACACAAATCTTTCGTTCGTAAATCTTGTTGGCCAATAGCCGGCGGAGTTCGCAAATGATATGTCCAATGTCACCATGTGCCGCCATCTGCTCTTATGAACAGTTCTAGCGTTTATAACTTCACCGTAAATGCGGACCTTGGTGTGGAGCTCACTTCACTCGCTACCACGCGCTACACTCGGGGCAATGAACGCAAGTCTCGTGTACTTCACGTGTACAGGAGATGCCAAAGCCGACGATATCTCTTAAGCTCTGGCAAGCGCGAGTCCCGATTTGCAGGCAGGAGGCCCCCTTTGACGTACGGGGAGTAAAGACAAAAGATAACAACCGCAAAGTTACAGCTTCGTCGGAGATCCGCCACGCAAAGAACAAAGTGCACAGGGCTTTGTCGGGCCTGCGAACAATGTGATTGCGGCTATTCGGAGCCTATCTGTTGCACCGAGTGCTTTGACAGCAATGGTACATTCGTTTGCAAGCATAACCTCGATAGCTAAACAAAGCGCTGAGCTCAGGAAGCCCCCCGGTGGCGTGCTAAAAATAAGAGACCGGAAAATGGAAACTTTCCCACACTTCAAGTACTTAACACTGGACGGAAGGTTGGCTGAGTAACGAAAGGAGTCGGCAGGATCGCAAACAATGCGTTCCTTGCTTTTCGGTCCCCCCCCCCCCCCCCCTCCCTCCCTATTTTTACGTCAGGACCCTTTTTTCCAGACGCTTTGCCTGCAGAAGCTCCTGTTTAAATAATACATGTGGAAAGACACAGCGTTTTGCTCGACTACAAGTGCCACGACTTTGACGATGTTTGCAGCATTTAAAAGAGGAAATTCACATACAGACTGCAGAGAGTAGACAATTTATTTAGGCCGTCAAAGTATTAAAAAAATTGCTGCAAACATATTTAAAAAAGAAAAGAACAGAAGCATCAGGCTTACATTTCTGTAACTAATTAATAAAAGACGATATCACAATCCCGTACACTACAACTATTGAAACATCTAAACCAGTCAAAATTGTTGCATTATGCATTGCTCTGAAATATGCCCCTAATTTGTTAGTAAGACTTTTGAAAAACCCTCGTAGACGCAACAAATTTGCGTAAGCTATGAAATATATATATATATGATGCTATGCCATACGCCGTTTGCGGATGGGCTATAGGTTTTGATGCAGAGTTAAGGATTTGTAAACTTGGTACTTCAATGTGTTATTTATCAGTTTTCGGTAGTAATTGTGCGAACATGTGAGGCCTTATATTGAAATTCTAAGGCCGTATTCGCTAAGCTTTTCGGTCGTAAGTGCTGTTTGGCATTCGACAGCGATATTAATATGCCCGGTATAAGGATTCGCTAGGATTTGCTGTTACGGACAATTCTAGCGTAAGAGGCTTTTTTTTTTTTCTATGAATAAGGGCCCTGCTTCTTACAGTCTTCTTCTTTCTGGGGTTTTAAGGGTCAAAAGCAGTTCTTATTATGAGGCACGCCGTAGTGGCGGGCTCCTGATTAATTTTGACCACCTGGGGTTCTCTAACGTGCACTACAACGCAAGAACACGGGCGCTTTTGCATTCCTCCTCCATCGAAATGCGGCCGCCGCGGCCGGGATTCGATCCCGCGACCTCGTGCTCAGCAGCTCAACGCATTAGCAAACTGAGCCACCGCGGTGGGCCTTCCTACAGTCGGGTAGAATTCAGCTGCCTCTCCTAATTGCAGCAAACTTAATTCAAATTGGTTCAAAAGTTGCTTCAGAATTAGCCTCGAGCTAAAGATACTTGCACAAGGCCGTCAGTGCACTGATTTGAAGATCACAGTGGCGCTCCTTGGGCCCGTATTTAAGCTAGAATTGTTCGTAAAAGAAAATTTCAGCCAATACTGAGGCTGGAAATATTATTAGCGATGCCGGCTGACCAATGACAAAAAGCACTTACGATCTAAAAGATTTGTGGATTCGGTCCCTTATCTTTCCACTTTCCTTACTGAAATGTAAGAACTGGCTACAGCTACACAAGTTCACAAAGTTGAGGACGTTCACAACTCGAATTACTGCCCAAACGTAAGTTCGAGCCATCTGTAATGATCAGAATCACTGTTATCAAATTGTTAAGACGATATATCCCTGACCTAAGTGTCTTCCTGCTTGTTAACCGGGAATGTTATTTTTCCTGTCTGAGAAATTTGTTTTGCCTTGGTTTGCAGCCTCATGCCACAGTTGAGCGGATGACACTTTTTCCATTTCATTAACCTACGTCCACCTTGCGGGCTTCCGCAGAACTGGGCCCGCCCCTTTCACAAAAAAAATTTCTTACGCTAAACATGTTCGTAAGAGCTAATCGTGGTGAAAGATATATTATCGGGGAAGGTGGATGGCCAATAGCAAACAGCACTTACGAATGAAAAGCTTTGTGAATACAGCCCCTTATTTCCTTATTTACCATGTGCTGTGTCAACGTGCTTCGAGTTGTCGAATTATTCGGCCTCGCTCTGAGACCTGCTAGTCTCTGGCTTAGCTCAGATGGTAGAGAGACCGCCCCGTTAAGGCGTTGGTCCTAGGTTCGAAACCCAGACTCTCGGCGAAAAAAACAACAACATTTGTTTAGTCCGAAGCCTCATGGGTCACTGACTCGGAGAGCAATGATGTAATTTCTGCTGTGTTTGACGTCGACTGGCGTTAGTGACGAATTGTAGAGCTAATGTGCACAATTCCTTATTTTCCCTGTCTTTCATGGTGAGTAAATGAGTGAGAAATTAAGAACAGCGCGCAGTTTCGATGCTTAAAAGAACAAAGAAAAACACGTTTTAATTAAACCAGTAAATAACCGAATTTGTTCACAACTTTGGTTACTCTTATACATTAACAATATATAGACTACTAAGCTCAGTATTGTTTTCGGTCACACATTCAGCCTGAAAAGTATGTTCGAGTGAATCTGAAGCAAGAGGATTTCATTGGAAAATAGCACATTGCGACAGGATACCTATGAGGCAAGTGTATTCTGTCTGAGCCATAAGAAATGAAAACTAAACTAAACTGACGCAAGATGCTGGCTGTATGAAGATGTGGATCTAAGGAGCTTCTCAACTTCGTTTTCTCTCGGGCAAGTACTCTCCCTTTTGAGAATGTTCCACTTCATAAACTTTCAAAAGTTTTAATGCACCACACCCACGTTAAAGTGCATTTGATAAACGTTTGCCACACTACCATTTATATTTCGTGAACGAATGTCGCATGAACACCCAGGTCAAAACGAACAGCATGCGTTATTCCACATTCGGTCGTCTTGCAACTCAGTCTCTAGAGTCTAACAACCTTCCTCTGTTTGAACATTTGCAGATCACATTCGTCAGGCAAAATGAAAAAAAGAAGAAATTGGCGAGAGGGGAACTTGAGCAACTCTTGAAAGCAGATCAAGAAGGAAGCAACACAAGCTGATAGCAACAGAGCGCCATAAAAACGCAACCCTGCCCTTTTCGCACCGGCCTTTGGGTTTGCGCGTTACAGCAATTGCAGGTGCTTCTACCACTCCGCTTCTAATGCCAGGGCTAGCAGCAGCTAAATACAGAGAACTTCGGAGTTCGTCTTTCAGACTTCGGGCTATAGGTTCAGAGCCCTTTCAGTATATTCGCGTGCACGAAAGACACAGCTGGGGACGCGGAATACGCGGAGTATAGGCCTCTCAGAGCGGGATGCGACGTGCGGCGCTTAATGAGCGTGTCTCATTAAAATCGGCCACAAAACCGTACGCACGCCTCGTTTTCGGGCATCCCGCCACCCCTCCAACCCATTTCCTTTTCACGCACCGTGCACACATTCGCTAAAATGTTGGCGAATCCTTTTCGCTTTTAGCTCTCCATACATGGCGTTTGTATAGTTGTTTTTTTCTGCTTCCGCAGTTCGCACTCGCTGTCGAGCATCTTGTCGACGTTGCTCTGGTCGCGCGAAGAGCCGACAGGCAAACCTATAGAAGAAAAAAAAAGAAACGACAACTTTTTTGAGGAAAACGGTGTAGCGTAACGCGGTTATTTGTACCCGTTCGTCGACTCGCACAAACTTTTTACGAACCGAAATAAACAAAAACAAGAAAGTTCACCGATGATTACGATGCTCCCTAATGCGAATTTTGAGCGCAGCTGTTTAGGTGTTTTGAATTCGCGATATATTGTCGCAAAGAATGTGATTCTGAACGACAGGGTGCTCTCGGCGGCGGCGCTGAGCCTCTGCTCGGGCAGCTCGTTTAGCAGCAGCGGCAGACGAAGCATTTCCACCGGTTGCGTTGCTCATTGTTGAGGAAGAAAGCGTGAACACGGGAACACGTGGCTCGCGCGGAGCGTATTCTCCAGGGCGGCTGCGCAGACGAAGTAGCGCATGTCAGTAGCGAGCATGGAAACAAAGCGCACGAGCATGGAAACAAAGCGCACGCCAGCGCTTTGTTTCCACGCTCGCCGCATGTCTGCCTGGTCGCCGCCGGCACTTCGCTTTCCTCCTCATCCTTTCACCATACTCTCCTCCTCCGCTTTCCTCCACGCGCTCTCTTCGCTATCGCCGTCATCCCGCGCTGCGCTCCACGTTCGCTCTTTCATCCTTCGCTGTGCTCGTTCGCTCGGTTTCGAGGGCCGCCGACGCTCAACGCAGGAACAGGCGTAAGAGCTGCGCTCTGAAAAAATCACACGCCATTCCAGTGCTGCGAAGGTGGACTGTACTAGCGAAGCAGTTTAGCACACGACATGGAGGTGACACAGAATTTAGATCAAAGGTATGAGCAAATTTTATTTCTCTTGAGCGGCGACGGTGGTCATCCCAAAGAAAGACACGCGCACACACACTTTTATTTTGATCGGCGGTCTTCATCGGCGGCATACGTTCGCGTTAGTGTCTTTGTGTATGCTCCGGCAGGGAGCTTTTACAGGAACACTAATTCGCGTGGAAGTATAATACCGCCACCTCAGAGAGCCGGAGGAAACTAGATACGCGCGACGGCACCGCCACGCCAGGTGAGCGGACTAGGCACGCAAGCGCTTGGAACGATGACAAAGAGAAGGCGGTGTGAGCGTACACATGGCCGACGCGGATGGCACAGCGGTAAATATTTGAGAAGCTCTTATTATCTACCTGCCTATTGATAACTAATCTACTGAAAATGAATATCCAAGCGATGAGACGTATAAGCTTTTGCACAGACGGCAGCGATATTGCATCAAATTCGGGAGCTGAGTTTTTGCGCACGCATTTCTGTTGAAGGACACGAAACATGCACAGAACCCTAGTCATAGACAGTTTCACTGTAAAAGCGAGCGAAGTATGCGAAAAAGAAGAAAGAAAATAAAGAAGTGCCGGCCTGAACCCAGCGCACGGTGAGTGTCGACGTTAATGCGATTAGCACTGAAGCAATGTAGCGACATACCGTACATAGCCGCCGCCGAATCGCGTCATGCACGAGGCGTGCCCGCAGCCGAGATACTATGTCGCACATCTGCTCTGGACATGATGCGCCCTCTAGCAGCGCCGCCGCGAACTTCGCGCGTGGTGCGTGTGCGGATATATATCCAGAGAACATTGTTCGCTTATAAATGACGCGGGTTCGATTCCGCCCAGCACCGGAATAATATTAAATGCTTTCTTTTTTTTTATTGAGGAGTTGCATATATCTAGTTACTCAAGTTGGCGTCAAAGAGGTTCATTGAATAGCGGCGCATACCAGCCATGACAGAGATTCATCATCATCATCATCATCAATGGCACTTACCCTAGTGACCCAGTGTGGGGTGAAAGAGGTGCACTTCAAGAGTGACATTATCTCATACTCAGTAACCTAAGTTAGCCCAACGACTGGTTTCGCACACGGTTTCCTCAGCACATCAGCCCAATGCTGTACCATTGTTAGGAAGAACTATGCGTCCTCACGAAATTGCAATCTCACGAAAAGTCCTCACGAAATTGCGAATTTGAAAGACGAAGTTTATCACAGAGAAATCTCCTTTCTTATTGTGATATCGAACTACCCGGTTCTTGGCCACTCTCCCAGAGCGGGTATGTGCCGCTACCACCAAGGCTCTACATCTACATCTACATCTACATCTACAATTCGTAGCAGTTAAGTGGTAAGTATGAAAAATGGCAGCGATATTTGAGCGCTCCGTTTCGCGGCTGATATTTTTTAAGTTGCCGAAAGTAAGTTATGCCAAGGTGTCTATAACTTATATTAGTTACTTACGTATCTGAAGACTTCTCGAAAGCAGGGTTCTATTTCATTTCCTCCGCCCGACATCGAGGAGGAGGAGGAGGAGGAAGAAGTGATTATTGGAAAATAACCAAGATAAGAGTCTCATTCCACAATGGACACCTCAACCACGCTGCGCGGAGATGGGAGTGGAGATAAGAAAGATACGAAAGACCAAGAGCCTCGATCGGTAAGTTTTCCCGCCTTTCGCCCTATTTTGCTCAAGTCTACAAAGAAGAGTTTATTGATGTACTAATAACAACAGCACAGGGGACCATGACCTGGAAAACCGTACACACATCTACTTATAGGTAAAACAATCTATCTTTATCTTATCGAACGCTCGTACCACCCCATCGCTCAGAGCGGTTTGCGTCATTTTACTAACCAATAACCAACCAACCATACTGTCGATGTTCAACCCTTGTTCGTTGACATAACGACTGTTTCTGCATCGCTTACATTGTTAGTATAAACACGAATGCTCACATATATATTTCATCTCTGTCTTAGTTAATGAAGAAACGCGTACAAGCACACGGAAAATATAAGAAAAGGCGAAATCGAATGCTGTCCCGCTGTCCATGTAGTTCGGGCAATAACTGCTGCAACTGCTCGCTGCCTAAAATAGACTCCCGTGTCTACACGTGAATACCACTACCACGAATGTAACGCGAGGGAGGACTTTTAGCTACTCAGAAAAAGATATATATATATATATATATATATATATATATATATATATATATATATATATATATATATATATATAACTATTATAACGCGAAAGCCTTGCTGCAACAAAACAGGAAACGACGCGTATAAGCGGTTCCTCGCGGGGCGCTTTGCCTGTATTCATCATTGCTGTGAGCTGCCGTCGCAAAATTAAGTGAGAAGACCAGTGCATGCACAATTTACTCGTTCTCACTGCTGACGTCTTTGTCAGTGTCACCGAGAACGGCCTCGTCCTGCATGCCACCAAGGTTATTGGACAGGCAGCACTTCAGAAGTGCGCGCGGCGCAATCGAACAAGGCCAAGCCGAGTTTGATTGTGTGTGTTCGAAAACTGAACTGCGCACGTGGTAGCAATCGCGATATCGCGGTATTGCCTAGTGGTTTAGCTCACTGCCAGTTTTATGCACCAGAAAATGAAATAAAGACAAATACAGAACGCGTTATACTCTTGTCACGAACCCGAATAAACGCGAAGCGCGTTCTGAGGTAAGACATTTCGAAAAGCACAAAAAGAAATAAAAAAGATTATGCGCCTTATATTCGTGCAAATACGGTGTTTTGATGTGCAGTATTCTCGTGTAAAGCGGAAGTGGGCAAAACGAAGCAGAAACAAGATCGGCAACATGCCGCACATGCTGGTGCTGATAGTCCTTGCAACAATGATAGGAGGGCTTTCGCCACACTGCTCATGTTCAGTAAAAGCTCACAGAAATACAAACGTTGGAATGGATAGCAATTAACCCTGCAGAGTATGGTTAGTAATCATCTAGAGGTCTCGTTGTTCAACCACTGCTGAACTATTCAATGAAGTTTGACTCACTCTAGACTGAAAATTGATTTCGAAGGACCCGTGGTGAACACCGTGAGCCTAACGAAAAAAAAAAATAATTGAAACCCGCTTCGCAAACCAGCTATAGGTCGTGATGTTCGTATGTGTTCCATGGTGATGAATTTTCTCGATATCTTTTATCCCTCTTTTGGTTTCGCATGTTTGTATGAGAAATCGAATTTAAACCCACCAAGACTTCAGATGAGGTTTTGTCCGTGTGAAGACATAGCCCAAAAACACTATGTATACAAACTCCGACGCCGGTTAGGTTAGGATGCAATCATACGACGCCATACCGGACTGCTACCAGTGTGATATACGTAATATCAATGCCGACTTGCCCGCATTTCAATTTTCCCTCAACTTTGATCCCTGGCTTTGATCTTTTCTGCTGTAACACAACTGCTGCTATGAAGGAAAGCCCCCTGTAACGTTTCACTCAGGTATATGAGTTAAATATGACTATAATACAGCGTAGAATCTATGAGTACTCGGACGGCTCTGTTGCTAAACCCTACAGTCACGAACTATAATCGATTGTTCTTGAGGCATTAAACATTTATTATATTTTTTAAAATACGGCACGTACGTCGTAGATAGAAATGGGACCTGTAACATGAGTATTTAAGTCACTCCAGGCAGTCTGAATAATTACAAAGTTGAGATGATTAACTTTATTGACCTTTTATAGGCGATACAGCATATTATGGAACTAGCTGAAATATTTGTTACAGGTAGATGCGCCGGTTATTATTCCTTTGAGGGCCTTGTGATACAAGAAAGAACACGGAATAACTGCAGTGACACAGAGCAACTCGTCGAACTTCTCGTCAAATCCAGTAGTGCAGCTCTTAAATAAATCAATCAGTCTAGTTCATTTTCATTCAGAAAAAAAAAGGGACTGTGACAAAAAGCTGTTTGTCAGCTTTTTGTCAACAGCTTGAAATACTGGAAACAAATTACCTTTTGTTTTCCCGTATTCTCAGTACTAACGATACTTATGACAATATTTATGGCCAACTGAGGGTTACGTTTGCATCCAGTGCCACGTTCGAAATTCTTTGTCGTGCACTCGTCGGGACACTCGAAAATAATCGGTGAGTCTCCATATGGAGAAGTCTTGAATGAAAGATAAGTAGAGGTTCGTGCATGCCTTCAAAGCTGTCAATATATCAGTAACCACCATTAACTTGATTCACGGATAGACGTAAAATATTGCTCAAAGATGCTATTCATTTTATTGCATCATGCTTTTCGCTAGAACACGGAGACAGCGTCCTTTCATTTGGGAACGGTAATTCAGTATGATGACGAGGTAAATACAAACTAGCAATTGCACTGTTAGGCGATCGGTTTTCACATTTACCTTTCCAAATACATTTATTCATGGTGAACTGCTGACAGCTGATAATCCGATTCCACAACAAGGCCACGGAGTCTCGCTTTCAGTCGACCAGCATATCTAGAAATAACGCAACCACTGAGAAGTGAAAGTTGCGATCTATACTCATAGACCATTGAGGCTTCATAGACATGAAGTATTGCGACGCAGTGCGCAGGATACGTGGATACGACTGCGGGGCACAAATTGCACACATACTGCTAAGTTCTAACACTACGCGTGTCCTTGTACAACAGGGCTGGCAAACGGACCAGCTGATGTCAATACATATTGGTCGATCTTGTCTCGTATTTCAGACAGTTGTAGATATTGGCCATGTATGCTGGTCGTTATCGGAATTTTACAGCTCGTATTCGCAAAACGCTGTTGTGCCAAGAGGACTATTCGCATAAGAGTAGGTGCTAGACAGGCGTGATGTTTGGTGTATTACTAACGAACGCCCAAGGTACTTATAAACGAACTGCTTTTTGATTGTAGGCCCAAGGGCCGAATTCGTAAATCACAAACTATATAAATTAAACAACGTTCACGAGCTATAAGCGTTGAGAGTAGGGTGCCAGGGGCCGCATTCAATGAACTTTTAGCAAGGGATTAAACCAGGGAGAACAGTAGGTAACATACACCTTCCAGAATTAAGCGCTTGTGTTTAAAGTGGACGGAAGCATCAACCGGTCAGCAGTCGAGATAAGCAAGAGACGTTTAGAGTATTGGTGGAGAAAAAGCAGGGAAGAGATTGATAAGACCTGATTTGATATCTTACAGTCATAGGTAGCGGTACAAGGCAGATTTTGAGAGGAAAAAAATATTAATGAAATGTATACAAAAATGCTAGATAAAAACATGTCATACCTGATTAAATCAAGCAGGCTAGGTAATTATTTATCACCGCCCTTTTTCAGAGGGAATGCCATTAAATCATCATCATCATAGTTCGTAAATCCTCTTTGCGATTGGCATGCCGCCTTCGTAAATCATATATTGGGAATTCAAAACACTTAAACAGCTGCGTTCAAAATTCGCATGAGGGAGTATCGTAATCGTCTGCGATGTTTTATTTTTTTTATCGCGTGAATCGGTTCATTAACACGGGGAGTGATGTATGTACCAAACCAACGCTTTCCAGAGAACTGAGTTGAACTAGCTGACTGTGCCGAGCTTCCAATTGGATATGGGCTTACCTTTCTTTTTTTCCCACAAACACCAATCTGTTCATATCAATTTTTGGATCACGTGACCAACGCTTTCCAAAGAAACGAGTGGACCTAGCTACACCAAACTTTTATTGGGCTATATGCTTAACTTTTTTTTTTCGCGAAAGCAAATCACTTCAAATCCGTGTTTTGATCGCGTAAATCGGTGTCAGCACGGGCATCCCTGACGAGGGATGTACAAGTTGGACCAACGATTTCTAAAGAAATTTGTTGACCCAGGCCGGTATTTTGTAGCGATGCCTTTCCGATGATAATGCATTTTCGCGGTTTTCGCGCTTGGTCAGTTGTCAGAGTGATGGTACTCTCACGCTATCAACGGGATCAGCCGGCCGTGAGTGGTGGATGATAAGACAAGCATAGAATAAAGCATAACGCATCGCTACAAAATACCGGCCCTGGCTGCGCCGAAATAATAAGAGGCTATAGGCTTACCTTTTTTTTTTTTTACCACAAATCCACTCTATGCATATCTGTTGGCGTCAACACGTGTATTAGCATGGAGGTTCACGTGGGAGCCAAATAACGCTTTCGAGTGAAATAAGGGGACCTGGGTGTGCTCAAGTTTTAACGGACAATAGGCTTACCCTTCTTTCCCGCGAAAGCCAATCTCTTAACATCCGTCATTTATCGCGTGAATCGGTGTCCGGGCGTGCATTAGCATATGTAGTTAGGAATGCACTGAAACAACAATTTCTAAAGAAAAATTCGGCGGAGACACTTAAGACTGCTTACGTGTGGGAATGATAAAGCATTATACCATTTGTAGACCTCGGAACGTCATGAACGCGCTCATTTTATACACTCATGACGTATCGCCACCTCCTCCCCATTGTCAGCGCCATCACGTGTCCAATGACGCACGCTCTATAGACCACACCTTTTGTCAGCCAGATGGCTGCGACGTGGCGTGTCCAATCACGCACGCACTAAGCACACGTTTAGTAAGCCGGTGCCAATTAAAGGCGTCAACATCTCCTAAATAATAATAATAATAATAATAATAATAATAATAATAAGCCAATATCGTCGAGCTGCCGTGGCGTCGGGGATGTGTGCTCGTCTTGCACCCCTGAGGTCGGGGTTCGATTCCCTTTCAGACCGAAATGTACCAAGTTTTCCTTTTAAAACCATGGATTTGTTTTGTCTACAGGAACCTCCCTGAAAAATGTGACGTCAATCCGAGCATTTTTTACGTGTTTTTACTCTTTACGCCGTCGGCAACTTTTGGTACCATCTTTCGATCAGCGCAAACTACTGCAGATTTTTGCGCATTGGAGCATATAATGTCTTCGCATTATTAATAATAATTAAATAATAATGGGTTATAGGCTTACCTTTTGCCTCGAAGGCCAATCTACGCATATCAGTTTTTTTTTTTTTCATCTGCTGAATCACTGTAATCAGTGCAATAGCGTGCCGAGTTGCGTTTGCACCGAAACAACGCTTTCCAGAAAAATGAGAGTGCTTGGAGGTGCCGAAATGTTGATGGGCTATGTGGTTACCTTTTTTCCCCCAAAACCAATCTACGCATATCCGTTTTCTCGTAGTGTGACTCGGCTTCAACACATCTATTACCAGGGAGAGTGACGTATGAGCCAAATCAAAGCTTTCCAACAATAGAAGGGGACGTGGCTGCGCTGAAATTTGAATGCACGATAGGCTTATCCTTTGTTTTCCCCCGCGAAAGCCCATATCCGTTTTTGATCGCGTGAAGCAGTGTCCGTACGTGCATTAGCGTATGGAGTTGGAATGCGCTGCAACAACGCTTTCTAAAAAAATAAGCTCACCTGGCTGCGCCCAAATAATAGGCTATAAGCTTACCTTTTCCCCCCAAAAGACAATCTACGCATATCAATTTTTTCATTGCATGAATATGTGCCAGCATGTCCATACACGCCTAAACAACACTTTCCAGAAAAATGAGTGGACTCGGCTGAGCCCAAATTTTAATGGTCTATAGGCTTACCCTTTTCCCCACAAAAGTCAGTCTATACTTATATCCGTTTTTTTTTTCCACCGCGTGAATCATTGTCAGCGCATGCATTATCAAGGGGAGGAACGTATGCACCAAATTAGTGCTTTGAAGAGAAGTTAGTGGACCTAGCTGCACCGAAATTAAAATAGACTTTTCGCTTATACCCTCTTTCTTTTCCTGAAACCAATGTACACGTATTTGTTATTTATACATTTATTTAATAATTTATTCGCAATCCTTTACAGGCCTATTGCAAGGCATTGAGTAAGGGGTTAGTAATAGTTCGGCGTCAGTACGTCCATAACATGGAGAGTGATGTAAGAGCCAAACCAACGCTTTGCAGAGAAGTGAGTGCGCCTTGCTGAGCCGATATTTTATTGGGCTACAGGCTTACCTTTTGTTTCTGCGAAAGCCAGTTTTGTTCATATTCTTTTTTTTTATCGCGTGAACCGGTGTCACTATATGCATTAGCATTGAAAGTGGTGTATGAGCCGAACCAACTCTTTTCAGAGCAATGAAAGGATCTGGCTGCACTGAAATTCTAATAGGCTATCCAGTCACCCTTTTTTTTCCCCATGATACCCACTCCGTTCATATCCATTTTTTAAACGCGTGAATTGGTGTGAGCACGTGTATTTGCATGGCGTATGCACCGAGCCATCGTTTTCCAGTGAACCGAGTGCACCTGGCTGTGCTGAAGTTTCGATAGGCTATAGGCTTGGCTTTTTTCTCTCGAAAGCCAATCTATGCATACTTGTTTTCTCATCACGTGAATCGGTGTCAGCACGTGCATTAGCATGGAGAGTGACGTATCTCCCGAACAAACGCTTTCGAGTGACTCATTTGACCAGGCTGAGTGGACATTATGTGGGCTATAGGCTCACTTTTTTACCCACAAAAAGGCAATCTACGCACATCCGTTTTTTTAACGCGTGAATCGGTGTCAGCACATGGGTTAATAGGGAGTGACGTATGCACTGAACCACTGCTTTTCAGGTAAAGGAATCTACCTGGCTGGGCCGAAATTTTAATGGGCTATAGACGATTTTATATTCGTTTCACGAGCGCCGCCATCTTGGGCTGTTACACAAACCATATCTAAGTTTTACGAGAAGTGAAGTCACATAACATGGTCATGAAACGCCGAACGCATTTATACAACTATTTTCATACTTGCAAATCTACTGTAGTAACGTACATTTCGTTGTTATAGATGGAAAACAGCAGCGTTAACAGCTTCAGTAAAATAGTCTGTAGGCTTCCCTTTTTTTCCCGAAAGCCAATCTGTTCATATCTGTTATTTGATCGCGTCACTATGTCAGCACGTGACGCACCGCTACTCTCGCTCGGGGAGTGATGTATCCCCTGAGCCAACGCTTTCGGGTGACGGATTTGACCAGGCCGAGTGGACATTATGCGGGCTATAGGCTCACTTTTTCCACGGAAGAAGCCAATCTGCGCACATCCGTGTTTTTTTTATCGCGTGAATCGGTGCCAGCACCTGGGTTAGCCATGGGGAGTGTTGTAAACACCGAACCAGCGCTTTTCAGAGAAATGAGTGGACCTGTCAGCGCCGATATCTAATCGGCTACTGGCACACCTTTCTTTCCGCGAAAGCCAATCTACGCATATCCCTTTATTCGTAGCTTGAATTGGCGACAGCATGCGCAGTAGCATTGAGAGTGGTGTATGAGCCGAACCAATGCTTTGCGGACAAATGCGTTTACCTGGCGGCGCCGAAATTTTAATGGGCGATAAGCCTATTTCTTTTTATCGACAGCCAAACTACTTATGGCCGTCTTTTTTTCTTTTTTGATGCGAAAGCATCAACTGGCTCAATGAGTAAAAAAAGCGGGAGTCTGTAGCAGCGAATCGGCACCTAAATTCCCATTGGGCGCGACGCCACGTCATGTGCGCTCCTCGATGAAGCAGAGCGGGCGAAAGGGGACACCCGCTGCAATGTTGGCGCGCCAGGTGTTGTGTGAGGGGAGAGGGCATCACCGCGACGCCAGGTTGCCCTCACTCTAGCAAGCCGGTGTTATCCGCGCGTTCTTTGCCCGCGAAAGCTCTCGCCTGCGTTCTAACTTCGCCTCGGCAATCGCTATAAAGTAATTTATGTGTAAGAAAAAACGCAATAAATTCGAAAGGAAGAATGTTGGTGGTTGTGCGTTTCGAGCCTGCGACCCCACACTCAGATGTCGACTGTCTTACCCACTGGACTAAACCATCAGGCCTGTGCACTCTGCTTTATGACATCGTGCTACTCGGACCGAAATTTCCATTGTCAAGCCCGGCGTGACGAAAGCGGTGACGTCAGAATCACCGCGTCTAACGCGGCAGCTGCCCATTAGAGTCTATGGCAGTCGGGCAAGGTAGCTTGACGTTA
The DNA here is from genome assembly GCF_013339745.2 of Dermacentor silvarum. Classification (NCBI taxonomy): domain Eukaryota; kingdom Metazoa; phylum Arthropoda; class Arachnida; order Ixodida; family Ixodidae; genus Dermacentor; species Dermacentor silvarum. The sequence goes on along the minus strand of NC_051161.1, from coordinate 38,188,965 downwards.
CGGATTGAAGCGCGCCGGCTTTGTGCTATCTATAGGCAGACGTTAGCCAGGCGTCTAAACGCGCTCGCTTGCCCGCGAAGAGCTCATAACTCGAAGGACCGCTCAGCAGGCATTCAATTGGATATTGATGCTTTCGCATTCACAACTCATAAGTGCTTAGGTGCCCTCAGATTTTTTTTTCGTCACGTGATCGAATTGATGTGAGCATATGCATTAGCATGGGAAGTGATGTATGAGCCGAACCAACGCTTTCCACAAAAATGAATGAACCAGACTGTTCAGGAATTTCAATGGGCTATAGGCTTACCCTTTTCTTTCCATAAAATCTAGCATACAAATGTCCCTTTTTACATGGCGTGAATTAGCGTCAGCACGAGCTATGTTGCATGAAGAGTGAAGTATGCACCGAACCAATGCTTTCTAGAAAAATAAGTGGACCCGGCTACGCCGAAATTTATTGGGCTATAGGCTTACCTTTCTTTCCACAAAATCCAATTCACCCATATCCGTTTTTTTTTTCATTGCGTGAATCTGTGTCAGCACGTGCATTAGCATGGCGAGTGAAGTGTGCAACGAAACAACGCTTTCCAGAGAAATGAGTAGAGCTGGCGCCGCCGAAATTTTTAGGAGTTAAAGGATTACTTTTTTCCCACAGCAGCCAATCTACACATAGGCATTTTTTTTTCATCGCGTAAATTGGTGTCGGCACCTGCACTATAGCATGAGGTGTGACGTGTGCACCGAACCAACGCTTTCTAGAGAATTTAGATGACCTGGGTTCGCCGAAATTTTAATGGACTATAAGCTTACCTTACCATTACTATAAGCTTACCACGCAATGCCAATGTGCTTATATCCGTTTTTTGAACACGTGAGTCGGTGTGAGCATGCACGTGCATTGGCTTGGTGAGTGACGTATGCACCGAACCAATGCTTTCTAGAAAAAGAAGTGGACCCGGCTACGCCGAAATTTATTGGGCTATAGGCTTACCTTTCTTTCCACAAAATCCAATTCACCCATATCCGTTTTTTTTTTCATTGCGTGAATCTGTGTCAGCACGTGCATTAGCATGGCGAGTGAAGTGTGCAACGAAACAACGCTTTCCAGAGAAATGAGTAGAGCTGGCGCCGCCGAAATTTTTAGGAGTTAAAGGATTACTTTTTTCCCACAACAGCCAATCTACACATAGGCATTTTTTTTTCATCGCGTAAATTGGTGTCGGCACCTGCACTATAGCATGAGGTGTGACGTGTGCACCGAACCAACGCTTTCTAGAGAATTTAGATGACCTGGGTTCGCCGAAATTTTAATGGACTATAAGCTTACCTTACCATTACTATAAGCTTACCACGCAATGCCAATGTGCTTATATCCGTTTTTTGAACACGTGAGTCGGTGTGAGCATGCACGTGCATTGGCTTGGTGAGTGACGTATGCACCGAACCAATGCTTTCTAGAAAAAGAAGTGGACCCGGCTACGCCGAAATTTATTGGGCTATAGGCTTACCTTTCTTTCCACAAAATCCAATTCACCCATATCCGTTTTTTTTTCATTGCGTGAATCTGTGTCAGCACGTGCATTAGCATGGCGAGTGAAGTGTGCAACGAAACAACGCTTTCCAGAGAAATGAGTAGAGCTGGCGCCGCCGAAATTTTTAGGAGTTAAAGGATTACTTTTTTCCCACACAGCCAATCTACACATAGGCATTTTTTTTTCATCGCGTAAATTGGTGTCGGCACCTGCACTATAGCATGAGGTGTGACGTGTGCACCGAACCAACGCTTTCTAGAGAATTTAGTTGACCTGGGTTCGCCGAAATTTTAATGGACTATAAGCTTACCTTACCATTACTATAAGCTTACCACGCAATGCCAATGTGCTTATATCCGTTTTTTGAACACGTGAGTCGGTGTGAGCATGCACGTGCATTAGCTTGGTGAGTGACGTATGCACCGAACCAATGCTTTCTAGAAAAAGAAGTGGACCCGGCTACGCCGAAATTTATTGGGCTATAGGCTTACCTTTCTTTCCACAAAATCCAATTCACCCATATCCGTTTTTTTTTTCATTGCGTGAATCTGTGTCAGCACGTGCATTAGCATGGCGAGTGAAGTGTGCAACGAAACAACGCTTTCCAGAGAAATGAGTAGAGCTGGCGCCGACGAAATTTTTAGGAGTTAAAGGATTACTTTTTTCCCACAACAGCCAATCTACACATAGGCATTTTTTTTTCATCGCGTAAATTGGTGTCGGCACCTGCACTATAGCATGAGGTGTGACGTGTGCACCGAACCAACGCTTTCTAGAGAATTTAGATGACCTGGGTTCGCCGAAATTTTAATGGACTATAAGCTTACCTTACCATTACTATAAGCTTACCACGCAATGCCAATGTGCTTATATCCGTTTTTTGAACACGTGAGTCGGTGTGAGCATGCACGTGCATTGGCTTGGTGAGTGACGTATGCACCGAACCAATGCTTTCTAGAAAAAGAAGTGGACCCGGCTACGCCGAAATTTATTGGGCTATAGGCTTACCTTTCTTTCCACAAAATCCAATTCACCCATATCCGTTTTTTTTTCATTGCGTGAATCTGTGTCAGCACGTGCATTAGCATGGCGAGTGAAGTGTGCAACGAAACAACGCTTTCCAGAGAAATGAGTAGAGCTGGCGCCGCCGAAATTTTTAGGAGTTAAAGGATTACTTTTTTCCCACAGCAGCCAATCTACACATAGGCATTTTTTTTTCATCGCGTAAATTGGTGTCGGCACCTGCACTATAGCATGAGGTGTGACGTGTGCACCGAACCAACGCTTTCTAGAGAATTTAGATGACCTGGGTTCGCCGAAATTTTAATGGACTATAAGCTTACCTTACCATTACTATAAGCTTACCACGCAATGCCAATGTGCTTATATCCGTTTTTTGAACACGTGAGTCGGTGTGAGCATGCACGTGCATTGGCTTGGTGAGTGACGTATGCACCGAACCAATGCTTTCTAGAAAAAGAAGTGGACCCGGCTACGCCGAAATTTATTGGGCTATAGGCTTACCTTTCTTTCCACAAAATCCAATTCACCCATATCCGTTTTTTTTTTCATTGCGTGAATCTGTGTCAGCACGTGCATTAGCATGGCGAGTGAAGTGTGCAACGAAACAACGCTTTCCAGAGAAATGAGTAGAGCTGGCGCCGCCGAAATTTTTAGGAGTTAAAGGATTACTTTTTTCCCACACAGCCAATCTACACATAGGCATTTTTTTTTCATCGCGTAAATTGGTGTCGGCACCTGCACTATAGCATGAGGTGTGACGTGTGCACCGAACCAACGCTTTCTAGAGAATTTAGATGACCTGGGTTCGCCGAAATTTTAATGGACTATAAGCTTACCTTACCATTACTATAAGCTTACCACGCAATGCCAATGTGCTTATATCCGTTTTTTGAACACGTGAGTCGGTGTGAGCATGCACGTGCATTGGCTTGGTGAGTGACGTATGCACCGAACCAATGCTTTCTAGAAAAAGAAGTGGACCCGGCTACGCCGAAATTTATTGGGCTATAGGCTTACCTTTCTTTCCACAAAATCCAATTCACCCATATCCGTTTTTTTTTCATTGCGTGAATCTGTGTCAGCACGTGCATTAGCATGGCGAGTGAAGTGTGCAACGAAACAACGCTTTCCAGAGAAATGAGTAGAGCTGGCGCCGCCGAAATTTTTAGGAGTTAAAGGATTACTTTTTTCCCACAACAGCCAATCTACACATAGGCATTTTTTTTTCATCGCGTAAATTGGTGTCGGCACCTGCACTATAGCATGAGGTGTGACGTGTGCACCGAACCAACGCTTTCTAGAGAATTTAGATGACCTGGGTTCGCCGAAATTTTAATGGACTATAAGCTTACCTTACCATTACTATAAGCTTACCACGCAATGCCAATGTGCTTATATCCGTTTTTTGAACACGTGAGTCGGTGTGAGCATGCACGTGCATTGGCTTGGTGAGTGACGTATGCACCGAACCAATGCTTTCTAGAAAAAGAAGTGGACCCGGCTACGCCGAAATTTATTGGGCTATAGGCTTACCTTTCTTTCCACAAAATCCAATTCACCCATATCCGTTTTTTTTTCATTGCGTGAATCTGTGTCAGCACGTGCATTAGCATGGCGAGTGAAGTGTGCAACGAAACAACGCTTTCCAGAGAAATGAGTAGAGCTGGCGCCGCCGAAATTTTTAGGAGTTAAAGGATTACTTTTTTCCCACAACAGCCAATCTACACATAGGCATTTTTTTTTCATCGCGTAAATTGGTGTCGGCACCTGCACTATAGCATGAGGTGTGACGTGTGCACCGAACCAACGCTTTCTAGAGAATTTAGATGACCTGGGTTCGCCGAAATTTTAATGGACTATAAGCTTACCTTACCATTACTATAAGCTTACCACGCAATGCCAATGTGCTTATATCCGTTTTTTGAACACGTGAGTCGGTGTGAGCATGCACGTGCATTGGCTTGGTGAGTGACGTATGCACCGAACCAATGCTTTCTAGAAAAAGAAGTGGACCCGGCTACGCCGAAATTTATTGGGCTATAGGCTTACCTTTCTTTCCACAAAATCCAATTCACCCATATCCGTTTTTTTTTTCATTGCGTGAATCTGTGTCAGCACGTGCATTAGCATGGCGAGTGAAGTGTGCAACGAAACAACGCTTTCCAGAGAAATGAGTAGAGCTGGCGCCGCCGAAATTTTTAGGAGTTAAAGGATTACTTTTTTCCCACAACAGCCAATCTACACATAGGCATTTTTTTTTCATCGCGTAAATTGGTGTCGGCACCTGCACTATAGCATGAGGTGTGACGTGTGCACCGAACCAACGCTTTCTAGAGAATTTAGATGACCTGGGTTCGCCGAAATTTTAATGGACTATAAGCTTACCTTACCATTACTATAAGCTTACCACGCAATGCCAATGTGCTTATATCCGTTTTTTGAACACGTGAGTCGGTGTGAGCATGCACGTGCATTGGCTTGGTGAGTGACGTATGCACCGAACCAATGCTTTCTAGAAAAGAAGTGGACCCGGCTACGCCGAAATTTATTGGGCTATAGGCTTACCTTTCTTTCCACAAAATCCAATTCACCCATATCCGTTTTTTTTTTCATTGCGTGAATCTGTGTCAGCACGTGCATTAGCATGGCGAGTGAAGTGTGCAACGAAACAACGCTTTCCAGAGAAATGAGTAGAGCTGGCGCCGCCGAAATTTTTAGGAGTTAAAGGATTACTTTTTTCCCACTACAGCCAATCTACACATAGGCATTTTTTTTTCATCGCGTAAATTGGTGTCGGCACCTGCACTATAGCATGAGGTGTGACGTGTGCACCGAACCAACGCTTTCTAGAGAATTTAGATGACCTGGGTTCGCCGAAATTTTAATGGACTATAAGCTTACCTTACCATTACTATAAGCTTACCACGCAATGCCAATGTGCTTATATCCGTTTTTTGAACACGTGAGTCGGTGTGAGCATGCACGTGCATTGGCTTGGTGAGTGACGTATGCACCGAACCAATGCTTTCTAGAAAAAGAAGTGGACCCGGCTACGCCGAAATTTATTGGGCTATAGGCTTACCTTTCTTTCCACAAAATCCAATTCACCCATATCCGTTTTTTTTTCATTGCGTGAATCTGTGTCAGCACGTGCATTAGCATGGCGAGTGAAGTGTGCAACGAAACAACGCTTTCCAGAGAAATGAGTAGAGCTGGCGCCGCCGAAATTTTTAGGAGTTAAAGGATTACTTTTTTCCCACACAGCCAATCTACACATAGGCATTTTTTTTTCATCGCGTAAATTGGTGTCGGCACCTGCACTATAGCATGAGGTGTGACGTGTGCACCGAACCAACGCTTTCTAGAGAATTTAGATTGACCTGGGTTCGCCGAAATTTTAATGGACTATAAGCTTACCTTACCATTACTATAAGCTTACCACGCAATGCCAATGTGCTTATATCCGTTTTTTGAACACGTGAGTCGGTGTGAGCATGCACGTGCATTGGCTTGGTGAGTGACGTATGCACCGAACCAATGCTTTCTAGAAAAAGAAGTGGACCCGGCTACGCCGAAATTTATTGGGCTATAGGCTTACCTTTCTTTCCACAAAATCCAATTCACCCATATCCGTTTTTTTTTCATTGCGTGAATCTGTGTCAGCACGTGCATTAGCATGGCGAGTGAAGTGTGCAACGAAACAACGCTTTCCAGAGAAATGAGTAGAGCTGGCGCCGCCGAAATTTTTAGGAGTTAAAGGATTACTTTTTTCCCACAGCAGCCAATCTACACATAGGCATTTTTTTTTCATCGCGTAAATTGGTGTCGGCACCTGCACTATAGCATGAGGTGTGACGTGTGCACCGAACCAACGCTTTCTAGAGAATTTAGATGACCTGGGTTCGCCGAAATTTTAATGGACTATAAGCTTACCTTACCATTACTATAAGCTTACCACGCAATGCCAATGTGCTTATATCCGTTTTTTGAACACGTGAGTCGGTGTGAGCATGCACGTGCATTGGCTTGGTGAGTGACGTATGCACCGAACCAATGCTTTCTAGAAAAAGAAGTGGACCCGGCTACGCCGAAATTTATTGGGCTATAGGCTTACCTTTCTTTCCACAAAATCCAATTCACCCATATCCGTTTTTTTTTTCATTGCGTGAATCTGTGTCAGCACGTGCATTAGCATGGCGAGTGAAGTGTGCAACGAAACAACGCTTTCCAGAGAAATGAGTAGAGCTGGCGCCGCCGAAATTTTTAGGAGTTAAAGGATTACTTTTTTCCCACAACAGCCAATCTACACATAGGCATTTTTTTTTCATCGCGTAAATTGGTGTCGGCACCTGCACTATAGCATGAGGTGTGACGTGTGCACCGAACCAACGCTTTCTAGAGAATTTAGATGACCTGGGTTCGCCGAAATTTTAATGGACTATAAGCTTACCTTACCATTACTATAAGCTTACCACGCAATGCCAATGTGCTTATATCCGTTTTTTGAACACGTGAGTCGGTGTGAGCATGCACGTGCATTGGCTTGGTGAGTGACGTATGCACCGAACCAATGCTTTCTAGAAAAAGAAGTGGACCCGGCTACGCCGAAATTTATTGGGCTATAGGCTTACCTTTCTTTCCACAAAATCCAATTCACCCATATCCGTTTTTTTTTTCATTGCGTGAATCTGTGTCAGCACGTGCATTAGCATGGCGAGTGAAGTGTGCAACGAAACAACGCTTTCCAGAGAAATGAGTAGAGCTGGCGCCGCCGAAATTTTTAGGAGTTAAAGGATTACTTTTTTCCCACTACAGCCAATCTACACATAGGCATTTTTTTTTCATCGCGTAAATTGGTGTCGGCACCTGCACTATAGCATGAGGTGTGACGTGTGCACCGAACCAACGCTTTCTAGAGAATTTAGATGACCTGGGTTCGCCGAAATTTTAATGGACTATAAGCTTACCTTACCATTACTATAAGCTTACCACGCAATGCCAATGTGCTTATATCCGTTTTTTGAACACGTGAGTCGGTGTGAGCATGCACGTGCATTGGCTTGGTGAGTGACGTATGCACCGAACCAATGCTTTCTAGAAAAAGAAGTGGACCCGGCTACGCCGAAATTTATTGGGCTATAGGCTTACCTTTCTTTCCACAAAATCCAATTCACCCATATCCGTTTTTTTTTTCATTGCGTGAATCTGTGTCAGCACGTGCATTAGCATGGCGAGTGAAGTGTGCAACGAAACAACGCTTTCCAGAGAAATGAGTAGAGCTGGCGCCGCCGAAATTTTTAGGAGTTAAAGGATTACTTTTTTCCCACAGCAGCCAATCTACACATAGGCATTTTTTTTTCATCGCGTAAATTGGTGTCGGCACCTGCACTATAGCATGAGGTGTGACGTGTGCACCGAACCAACGCTTTCTAGAGAATTTAGATGACCTGGGTTCGCCGAAATTTTAATGGACTATAAGCTTACCTTACCATTACTATAAGCTTACCACGCAATGCCAATGTGCTTATATCCGTTTTTTGAACACGTGAGTCGGTGTGAGCATGCACGTGCATTGGCTTGGTGAGTGACGTATGCACCGAACCAATGCTTTCTAGAAAAAGAAGTGGACCCGGCTACGCCGAAATTTATTGGGCTATAGGCTTACCTTTCTTTCCACAAAATCCAATTCACCCATATCCGTTTTTTTTTTCATTGCGTGAATCTGTGTCAGCACGTGCATTAGCATGGCGAGTGAAGTGTGCAACGAAACAACGCTTTCCAGAGAAATGAGTAGAGCTGGCGCCGCCGAAATTTTTAGGAGTTAAAGGATTACTTTTTTCCCACAACAGCCAATCTACACATAGGCATTTTTTTTTCATCGCGTAAATTGGTGTCGGCACCTGCACTATAGCATGAGGTGTGACGTGTGCACCGAACCAACGCTTTCTAGAGAATTTAGATGACCTGGGTTCGCCGAAATTTTAATGGACTATAAGCTTACCTTACCATTACTATAAGCTTACCACGCAATGCCAATGTGCTTATATCCGTTTTTTGAACACGTGAGTCGGTGTGAGCATGCACGTGCATTGGCTTGGTGAGTGACGTATGCACCGAACCAATGCTTTCTAGAAAAAGAAGTGGACCCGGCTACGCCGAAATTTATTGGGCTATAGGCTTACCTTTCTTTCCACAAAATCCAATTCACCCATATCCGTTTTTTTTTTCATTGCGTGAATCTGTGTCAGCACGTGCATTAGCATGGCGAGTGAAGTGTGCAACGAAACAACGCTTTCCAGAGAAATGAGTAGAGCTGGCGCCGCCGAAATTTTTAGGAGTTAAAGGATTACTTTTTTCCCACAGCAGCCAATCTACACATAGGCATTTTTTTTTCATCGCGTAAATTGGTGTCGGCACCTGCACTATAGCATGAGGTGTGACGTGTGCACCGAACCAACGCTTTCTAGAGAATTTAGATGACCTGGGTTCGCCGAAATTTTAATGGACTATAAGCTTACCTTACCATTACTATAAGCTTACCACGCAATGCCAATGTGCTTATATCCGTTTTTTGAACACGTGAGTCGGTGTGAGCATGCACGTGCATTGGCTTGGTGAGTGACGTATGCACCGAACCAATGCTTTCTAGAAAAAGAAGTGGACCCGGCTACGCCGAAATTTATTGGGCTATAGGCTTACCTTTCTTTCCACAAAATCCAATTCACCCATATCCGTTTTTTTTTTCATTGCGTGAATCTGTGTCAGCACGTGCATTAGCATGGCGAGTGAAGTGTGCAACGAAACAACGCTTTCCAGAGAAATGAGTAGAGCTGGCGCCGCCGAAATTTTTAGGAGTTAAAGGATTACTTTTTTCCCACAGCAGCCAATCTACACATAGGCATTTTTTTTTCATCGCGTAAATTGGTGTCGGCACCTGCACTATAGCATGAGGTGTGACGTGTGCACCGAACCAACGCTTTCTAGAGAATTTAGATGACCTGGGTTCGCCGAAATTTTAATGGACTATAAGCTTACCTTACCATTACTATAAGCTTACCACGCAATGCCAATGTGCTTATATCCGTTTTTTGAACACGTGAGTCGGTGTGAGCATGCACGTGCATTGGCTTGGTGAGTGACGTATGCACCGAACCAATGCTTTCTAGAAAAAGAAGTGGACCCGGCTACGCCGAAATTTATTGGGCTATAGGCTTACCTTTCTTTCCACAAAATCCAATTCACCCATATCCGTTTTTTTTTTCATTGCGTGAATCTGTGTCAGCACGTGCATTAGCATGGCGAGTGAAGTGTGCAACGAAACAACGCTTTCCAGAGAAATGAGTAGAGCTGGCGCCGCCGAAATTTTTAGGAGTTAAAGGATTACTTTTTTCCCACAGCAGCCAATCTACACATAGGCATTTTTTTTTTCATCGCGTAAATTGGTGTCGGCACCTGCACTATAGCATGAGGTGTGACGTGTGCACCGAACCAACGCTTTCTAGAGAATTTAGATGACCTGGGTTCGCCGAAATTTTAATGGACTATAAGCTTACCTTACCATTACTATAAGCTTACCACGCAATGCCAATGTGCTTATATCCGTTTTTTGAACACGTGAGTCGGTGTGAGCATGCACGTGCATTGGCTTGGTGAGTGACGTATGCACCGAACCAATGCTTTCTAGAAAAAGAAGTGGACCCGGCTACGCCGAAATTTATTGGGCTATAGGCTTACCTTTCTTTCCACAAAATCCAATTCACCCATATCCGTTTTTTTTTTCATTGCGTGAATCTGTGTCAGCACGTGCATTAGCATGGCGAGTGAAGTGTGCAACGAAACAACGCTTTCCAGAGAAATGAGTAGAGCTGGCGCCGCCGAAATTTTTAGGAGTTAAAGGATTACTTTTTTCCCACAGCAGCCAATCTACACATAGGCATTTTTTTTTCATCGCGTAAATTGGTGTCGGCACCTGCACTATAGCATGAGGTGTGACGTGTGCACCGAACCAACGCTTTCTAGAGAATTTAGATGACCTGGGTTCGCCGAAATTTTAATGGACTATAAGCTTACCTTACCATTACTATAAGCTTACCACGCAATGCCAATGTGCTTATATCCGTTTTTTGAACACGTGAGTCGGTGTGAGCATGCACGTGCATTGGCTTGGTGAGTGACGTATGCACCGAACCAATGCTTTCTAGAAAAAGAAGTGGACCCGGCTACGCCGAAATTTATTGGGCTATAGGCTTACCTTTCTTTCCACAAAATCCAATTCACCCATATCCGTTTTTTTTTTCATTGCGTGAATCTGTGTCAGCACGTGCATTAGCATGGCGAGTGAAGTGTGCAACGAAACAACGCTTTCCAGAGAAATGAGTAGAGCTGGCGCCGCCGAAATTTTTAGGAGTTAAAGGATTACTTTTTTCCCACAGCAGCCAATCTACACATAGGCATTTTTTTTTCATCGCGTAAATTGGTGTCGGCACCTGCACTATAGCATGAGGTGTGACGTGTGCACCGAACCAACGCTTTCTAGAGAATTTAGATGACCTGGGTTCGCCGAAATTTTAATGGACTATAAGCTTACCTTACCATTACTATAAGCTTACCACGCAATGCCAATGTGCTTATATCCGTTTTTTGAACACGTGAGTCGGTGTGAGCATGCACGTGCATTAGCTTGGTGAGTGACGTATGCACCGAACCAATGCTTTCTAGAAAAAGAAGTGGACCCGGCTACGCCGAAATTTATTGGGCTATAGGCTTACCTTTCTTTCCACAAAATCCAATTCACCCATATCCGTTTTTTTTTTCATTGCGTGAATCTGTGTCAGCACGTGCATTAGCATGGCGAGTGAAGTGTGCAACGAAACAACGCTTTCCAGAGAAATGAGTAGAGCTGGCGCCGCCGAAATTTTTAGGAGTTAAAGGATTACTTTTTTCCCACAGCAGCCAATCTACACATAGGCATTTTTTTTTCATCGCGTAAATTGGTGTCGGCACCTGCACTATAGCATGAGGTGTGACGTGTGCACCGAACCAACGCTTTCTAGAGAATTTAGATGACCTGGGTTCGCCGAAATTTTAATGGACTATAAGCTTACCTTACCATTACTATAAGCTTACCACGCAATGCCAATGTGCTTATATCCGTTTTTTGAACACGTGAGTCGGTGTGAGCATGCACGTGCATTAGCTTGGTGAGTGGCGTATGCAACGAACCAGCGCTTGTCAGAGTAGTGAGTAGACCTGACTGCGCTGAAATTATAATGGGCTCTAGGCTTAGCATTCTTTCCGCGGAAGTCAATCGATGTCAGCATGTGCATTATCACGAGGATTGATGTATGCGCTGAACCAGTGCTTTCCAGAGAAGTGAGTGAACCTGGCTTCGCCGAAATTATAATGAGCTTTACAGTAAACTTTTTTTTTCAAGGCCAATTGCGCATATAACCGTTTATTCATCGCGTAAATTGGCGTCATCACATGCTTGACATGGTGTCATCAAACGAAGGTTTGACATGCGTCAAGCCTTCGTTTTCCAGAGAAGTGGGTGAAGACGGCTACGCCGACATTTTAAGGGCTATAGATAAGCTTACCTTTTGGCGGGAAAGCCAATTCATCGCATATCCACCTATTCATGGCGTGTCAGCACTTATATTAGCGCGGGGAGTGATGTATGCGCCGAACGAACGCTTTCCAGAGAAGTTTGTAACATGCTTTAGGCTTACCTTTTCCCGGTAAGGCCAATCTGCGCATGTCCGTTTATTCATCGTGTGAATGGGTGTCAGCATGTGTATTAGCATGGGGAGTGATGCATTCTCCGAACCAGTGCCTACCAGAGAAGTGAGTGGACCTGACGGCGCCGACATTAGAATGGCCTATAGGACTACTTTTTTTTATTGCGATAGCAATTATATGGACACTTCAACCGGATTTCTGCCGTCGGCGTCGCCGTCGCCGTCGGCGTCGCCGTGAGGTTCCGTATAGATAAAATCTTCGCCGCGCGCCGTATGCCCCAGCGGAAGCGTGCGGGGACGCGCGCTATCACGGAGAGCGAACGCACTCAATCTCCCACGCGCAAGCAAGGAAGCGGAAAGCCAGCGCCGGAGGGAGCAGGGGGGGGGGGGGGGGGCACTTCTCTGCCAACAACCGCGCTCGCACAGTCTCTTATCTCTCCCACGCGCAAGCAAGGAAGCGGTAAGCCAGCGCCGGAGGGAGCGGGGGGGGGGGGGGGGGGGCACTTCTACGCTGCCAACAACCGCGATCGTCGCTCGCTCGCACCGTCTCTTATCTCCACACGGCTCTGACCTTTATGCGCCGGCTCAGTTTCCGTTGAAGCGATAGACCGCACGTACGTTCGCCGCTGCGGCGTATCCGCTTGCTGCCAGAGTTTTGACGGTCGTTGTCTGCAGTCATTCAGTGTGAGCTATTCATGTTTGTTTGTGCGCGCTCACACCACGCTTGTTCATTCAGTTAGTAATAGTCGGGCCACATTTTCCAACGCACGCTACACATGCAATGCTGCCCGGATCGGCAGTGCAGCGCTACAGATGTGTCCCTTCGCACGCGCTGCCCACGGGAAGCGCTTCTCATCAACACCACCGTTTCACACGCGCCTTCTCGTGGTCATCGAGTCTCTCGTCATGTCGGTCTACTTACGCCGCAGCACACCTGCTTACTTAATCAGCTCATGTTTACTACAATTCATATTGCTACCAAAGCCGCTCACCTTACTTCGTATGACATTGCTGTGTTGCTATCGCATTCATTGCTTCGCCCTTAGGGCGAAACTGTGACATTTTTTTAAAGCAAACTTTTCAATGTCTCACCGATTCGTCCGTGAGCGCCGAAAATGCTCTGCAGAAAAGCCAACTTACACAATCGAACTATCTCGCATCTCTGCGCGCGATCGTAGAACACTACAGTTTACATTCGCAGTTGTACCGATAAAAACAATGGGAACTGCAACGCCACGCTACCCAGCCGAACTGTATATATCTGCATTGCATTACGCACGTCACGCAATGCATTCCCGGCTGTCACCATTGTTAGGCCGCGGGTGCAGCGCATGGCAGAAGAGGCTGCCGTACGCGAACTTAAGCGTGAGCGCGATCGTGCCCGTAAGGCCGATCCCGTGTATCGGCAACGGCATGCAGTCCGTGAAAGTGTGAGTGTCTGCGTGTAATCAACGGCTACACGATCTAAAATAAAGGCCATGCAACTTAACTAAATGTATCTTCATTCAACTTCGACGTTCAAAATATACAATCGTAAACAAGCAATCAAATCACATATGCGTCGCATCGGGTCGCTAACCATTTCTTGGGTTGGTTGCGTGGCCGTTGGCTTTGGACTTTGACTTTGATTCAATTTGCATTGGCGAAAGCTTCGCGTTCAACCATCTTTCTTTAAGAAAGGGGCTTTGATTTTTTTTCAGGAAAGGCAATCTGCGCATATTTGTTTATTCATCACGTAAATCGACATCAGCACGTCCATTAGCATGAGGATTAATGTATGGCCGAAGGAGCGCTTTCCATAATAGTGAAGTTACCTCGTTTCGCCGACATCATGGTGGGCTATTGCTTACGTTTTCCTTTTTCTTTTTTTTTTCGAGGCGGTCGGGAGCCAATCGGCGCATATCCATTTATTCGTCGCTGAAATCGGAGTCAGCAAGTGCATTACCATGGGGATTGATGTATACACCGAACTACCGGCTCTGCACACCATGCATGACACTCCGACTGAAATCTCTCTGGGAGGCCGTTCCGGCGAGAAAGGTCGCAGAGTGATAAAGACTCTTTGACGTCCAGAAACACCATTGTTCTTGTCAAAATAATCAGGTCAGGCTATCGTCTCCGTTTCTATCTATCAATGCCGACAATCGGGTCGCTGCACGCGGGACAATCGCGATCGACTAGTGCTGCACGATCGCAGCTACACACTGAACCTTCAAGAGCACGACGCGCTACAGCGAAGGCCAAATGGTGAGATTTTTTTAGGCTGCTACATTTTGATCATTTCATTTCATGATTAGGCGGGGCAGCTACGGAATGCGCCATTTTGAATGCTTTGAATGCTTTTCCGCCTTGTTAATTACACACCCTCTGCTAGAAGGCTGGGGTCGGATGACTATTCAGTATAACAAACCACGTTTGAACAACTGTACGCTCAAATCCTTTAATAAGGAAAAGATAACAGTGGTACAAAGCGCATGGTCTTGAAGTCAAAGGAAGAAGATAGGGCACCTGTGCTAAGGAAATTTAAAGAGAACTGTTCTTCGATATATTGATGCGAAATCATCAAATGCTCATTAAGCGAGAAAGCCGGCGTCTGTAGCATCGAACGGTACCTAAATTCTCATTGGCTGCGATGCCACGTCACGTGTGCGCCTCGACGGAGTACAGCGGGCGAAAGGGTCCACCTTCTGCCGCGCTGGCCCGCCAGGTGTTGCAGAGGGTAGAAGGCATCACCGCGACGTCACATCACCCTCGCTCTTGTTCTCAGAAGCCTGTGTTGTCCTAGATAGCAAGCCTGTGCACTCTACTTTATGACGTCATGCTACTTGGACCGAACTGTCCATTGTCAAGCCCGGCGTGATGAAACCTGTGGCGTCAAAATCACCGCGGCTTATTCGGGAGCGTCCCCATTAGATTCTATGGCAGTCGGGCTTGGTAGCTTGACGTCACGTATTGAAATGCATCGGCCTTGTGCTATCTGGGAGGCGTTGGCCAAGCGTCTCAACGCGCTCGCTTGCCCGCGAGGAGTTGACAACTCGAAGGACCGCTCGGCGGCATTAAATTGGGCATTAATGTTTTCCTTCGCATTCACAACTCGTAAGAAGTGCGTAGGCATCCTCGGATTTTGTTTGGCGTTTAGAGGTTAACAAGAATATCAATGTTATTATATGAAATATAACTTGGCAATAACTTTTCTCTGTTTTTCTTTCTTTTTTTTTCTTTCTTTTTTGCTGTGACGATGTGTATTTATTTCTTTAAAGCTGAGGAAATACAAAAGGAAATATGCCTTTGAGTTCTGGTGTTTGCGCAGAGCCTAAGAGACCGACAGATATTTAAAAGAACCGATCGTTTCTATTTACAAAACAATAAAATGTGTATTTTAAATAAAATCGTTGGAAATTAATATTGATTTATTTATTTCGTCGTATAACGCGTGGTAATTATCGATGGAAAACTAAATAACGGAAGCATCGAGCTCGCCCTAGCAGAAATAAGGGCTTGATCGAGACTGCCAACAAATGTGTATTAGGGAGCTTTCAGAGCGCGTTCTTTGAATAAGTGTATCTGGGGACCACGTATCATTGTAGCCGACAGGAGTTTAACAGCAAGACGATGGTACCTAACTACCAAATAGCTACACAGTGCCCGGACTCGTTGCCTGAAAGTTTCAGTATGCTCTTTCTTTTTTCTTTTTTTTTTATCTCTCCGCTAGCTTCTTTGTTGCATGATGTTCGTTCTTTGCTGTCCTTAGGAGTATGCCACAACGTGAATACTTCATCTCATTACATGGACCATTTTTTACGGGTGTCATTATGCTCACTAATTAACTCTGAATAATGCACGCACTCTAAACGAGACATATGGTGAGGCTTTCCGTCGTCAGGGCTGTCTTCTTGTTCCATTGTCACTTCGGATTATTATCCTTCGTTTCTTTATTAGATGTGAAATATGGTAAAGTCTGGCTACAAAACAGCCTGGCTATCTCAATATCTTGGCTAGGACAAACACGGGAAATAAAAATATGTTATGAAGTTACTAAACGTTTATAACGTTTAACGAAATAACAAAACACTATGAAAGCAAGGCCATACACAACGAGAAAAGAATAGAGAAAAGGAAAGGAATGTTATGTTTACGAGAACAACACAAGCGTCCTTCTAACATTAGCGTATATTCTACTAAAACGCTGGAACAGACAGAAACACGACACAGACAAAGGACAACTGGTTTTATACTTGTCTGTTTTGTGTATGTGTGTAGTTATAATACAAAACCAATTAGCTCTACATTTACTCCTAAGGCATTACCTTTATACAATCTATGAAAAATTTTGGTTCGGTTGATTTGCATTTAGGACCTCGTTTTATGTTCCAGCCTACTCCTTCCTCGCATCCGGTGCTGAATCAAACGAGGGCCACCACATTGGACCCACTGCGCTTCGACAATTACGACGTGCCTTCAGCTTCAGACATGGAAGCCTTTCTTGGTGAGACCGCCACCTACAAACTTTCATTGAGTTACAGGCCCGCACAAGTTGTGATCATGGGTGTTGCGAGGTGGTTCGGTCGCATCGTGGCTCAGCGCATCGTCAGGCACTCAAGAAGCAACCACTGTGGAGGTCAGCAGCTCCTGACGCTCGACATGGTCATGTTTCTGCTGACCGAGAGATACGAGCTGCAGCATTGCTCGATCGAGATCTACGTCAGCCATTTCCCCAGCTTCTCGAAGCTCTTCATGGACGACCTCGAAACGCAGTGCCGGGATTTAGGGAAGGCATTACAGAGTTTCGATGTCAAGTACGCCGCGGTTTGGGACTGGGAGTCGTTGAACGACTTCCGCGTGCGAGTGTCGGAGACAGGGGTGAAGTTACAAAGCATGAGCGGCGCGGATTGGACGTTTTTGAGGACACTGGAAAGTGAGTGGGTGATTGCGTGAAGCCGGCGAGTGATTCACACATTGTGGCATCTGCACCTTTATTCTCCGATCACCCACTTTGCTTCCAGCGCTGTCTAGTTATTGGCACAGTGCCGGGTGAACCGAGCTACATTAGTTGTCAACCAAGAACAGATGCAAACTAAGATTAAGGAGGCGTCATCACTCCGGTTATTCTCGCGATCCGGGTGAAGAGGGGTAGGGGAACGTAAAAAGTGATGACCTTATTCGACGTCTGCTCAAATGACATGGGAATCTACAGTTGCATCTTGAGGCTTGACTCCGTCTAGGTTCGTCATGGAACTGTGCGTTGTACAAACGAACCATAAACATTTGGCCTGCAGCGTGCTCTTTTCCTTCGAAATAAACGCTAGACGTCTTTTCAATCATGGTAAGTTTGAGTGTGCTTCTCAAAGTTCGACGAGTTAGTCCTACGAATTTGAATTTGAATTTACTTGCAGCAAACAGCGACAAAGGCAGTGCTGCTGGTGACCCGAAAGAAAAGTCGTTCAGGACAGCTTGTGGGGTCTTGGCCGCCACAACAGTGAGCCGTCTCTAGTGGGGCCATAGTTTCTGAGAAACTAAAACCCCTCTAACTGGCGTCAGAAGTGTTTGAGAATCACTCTAGGGTTGTGCAGACCATTACGGTTGTTAACGCTGTGAGGATATTTTGCAGCGGCACTTGCTTACCGTAACCGTTACCGCCTGATGGCGGATACGCAGTCGCATGTCCGTGGCGCAGTCAGGCTAGTGCTTGCCCATATTCAGGCGTAACTAGCCCATATTCACAATAATGATCATAGGCTAAAACTGCTTGTGAGAGCAGATGCCTGCGAATGCGATGTTGGGCTTATTATTAGCGAAAGCTGTCCTCCAATGGCGAAAAGCATGCACAAAGTAAGACATACTTGGTGAATTGTCCTTTTGTGAACAGCTATGGTGATACAGCAGTAATGCAAGCTAAAGTTTGCTTTTGCAGCTTCTGTTACACACACACACACACACACACACACACACACACACACACACACACACACACACACACACACACACTATATATATATATATATATATATATATATATATATATATATGTTCAATCTGAGTGGTTTGCTGTTAGGATACCTCTGGGAAAGGGGGGAGGGGGGTGACAGACAACACGGTTCGGCATGCTCTGCTAGATTGCTTAATGAAGCATGAAATTTTACTCATCAAACTACCAATACGCAATTAGGTGATTTATAAAAATAAACTGTCCCTGATAACTTATATTCGCATATTCAAAGACTCTCAGATGTAGCCTGGCTGTACAGAAAGCAAGTACATCGCCCCCTCCTCCCCCGCCAATTGAAGCTTGGCGATACCCTTCCTAAATATCTGCTGTCAAATACCTTGGCGCCAAAGTAGTTTCATCTCACAAAGCATTAGCAAGATCTTTTTTAGAAATTAAATTATGGGGTTTTACGTGCCAAAACCAGTTCTGATTATGAGGCGCGCCGTAGTGGGGGACTCCGGAAATTTGGACCATCTGGGGTTCTTTAATGTGCGCCTAAATCAAAGTACACGGGTGTTTTTGCATTTCGCCCCCATCGAAATGCGGCCGCCGTGGCCGGGATTCGATCCCGCGACCTCGTGCTCAGCAGCCCAACACCAAGGCTTTTTTTTTTTTTTTTTTTTTTTTTTAATAGCAAGTATAACGTAAATGTAAGTCACTGCGATCTCTGAGACTGGTTAGACGTACCTTGAACACTGACTAGCTTCAGTTTTGCAATTGTAAATTTGTGCGAAAGTCATGCTTAAAATTGGGCTATTTGGTGGAGTTTCATCTTATGGGAAGTTCACCAACTAGACCAGTGCTGAAGGTGCACAAGTACGCATACGGCCTCGTTAACGCCCCAGAGCACATGGAAGGGCACTGCGGCAGATGCAAATGTAAGCCCAATATTTCGCCGACACTTCAGTTCTAGGAGCATCGTGGATAAAAACGAATAGAAACATTTTGGAAGCCTCCGCCATGACATGTGGAAGTGTAGGCGTGTGTCAGCGCCCCGTCTATCACCTGGACATGGCAAGAAGTGAATTCTCTGAGCGGAAGACAGTCGCTGCTTTTTCATGGTTTCTTGTACAATGTGTTTTCAAGTAAACGCCAATTGTTTGCGCTTCACCTGTTCAGTGTCGTTCCTCTGTGTTCATAGTAATTCTCGGGTTTCACGCGCCAAAACCACAAACTGGTTATGAGACACGGCGTAGTAGGGTACTACGGTTCACGATCATTCTTGCATTTCGCCACCATCAAAATGCAACCACTGCTGCCAGGATCGACCCCTGCGACCTCGAGCTCAGTATCACAACGTCCCGCCCACTAAGCTACCATGGCGAGTCTTCTGTGTGCGTCTTTGTTGGGGTTGTTTTCTTGTAAAAAAAATTATGGGGTTTTACGTGCCAAAACCACGATCTGATTATGAGGCACGCCCTAGTGGGGGACTCCGGAATAATTTGGACCCCCTGGGGTTCCTAACGTGCACGTAAATCTTAGTACAAGGGTATATTCTCATTTCACCCCCCATCGAAATGCGGCTGCCGCGGCCGGGATTTGATTCCGCGATCTCGTGCTTAGCAGCCCAACACCATAGTCACTAAGCAACCACGGTGGGTTGTTTCCTTGTGCTAGCGCAATAAGCTACATCGGGACTGACAGTAAATAAATAAAATGCTAATTCGTTGATTTTCGTTTATTAGCTACATGCACTATACTCGCGGAATGAAACGCGACGGGGCCCCTTGAAGTAGAACACTCCACGTGCGCAATTACTCGAGAGTACCATGTCATGTCGCCAATAACCTGGGCCGCATTCACAAAAGGCTGTTACTCTATAATTACACGTAAGGGCAAATTTCAGCTAATCTTGATGCTGGCCATGTTAATAGTGAAAGCAGCCATAACCAATGGTAAAGAGCACTTGCCAACAAAAGTCTTTGTGAATTCAGCTCCTGATCACTAAAGGTGATTCTGACTCTGGTCTTAATGTACGAGGCAAAATCACGCTGATGTAGCATGAACTTTTTTTACCAATCAATCAATCAATCAATCAATCAATCTATCTATCTATCTATCTATCTATCTATCTATCTATCTATCATTATTTATCCAGAAAATCTGTATGGTCTTCAGGGCTAAAAGTCCGCTCTAGGCAGCTTGACTGGGTCCCTGAAGACCTTTACATTGGCAGTATGCGACGTTCATTCAACAATCATACAGCCGAGAAAATGAAAGCAAACATGTCGCAGTTACAATGGATGTTGGCACTAGGATATCAGATTTACTATACGAAGCACACGAAATAAATTGATCATAATAATTTACACACTCTAAATGCACAAGAAGTCTTTGTAGCTGAAATAAGCATGTAAAATTAATTATGAAGAATACGAGAATCGAAATTCAAAAGACATATCGTATAAGACGGTAAAAACGAAGGAATGCTAATTAGGAAGTCTAAAATCGAAGCGTTTCATTCTGTTTGTATAGTACACTTATGCCTGCAATAACGTCAGCCTATTCAAGCAATCCGCCACAGTTTACTTGTAAAAATAGAAACAGAAAAAAAGGTTACATTTTTTAATGAAGCGTGCTCTGAGTATTCATAAACGCAAATTCAACACTCTTGGGCGAATGTGGGCGTCGCGCCGATACCACAGAACTTGCTCGGAACAGGCGGATATTCGCAGAATGATAAAATGTGAGTTCCGCCTGGGTTAAACCGGAAACGCGGGCGAAGTCTCCTAATAAGAGCACATGGCTACCGGAAGCAGGAAGTTCGCATCTTCAGAGCCTGGGAGCACGACTGAGCATTACCGCGAGGCCAACAACAACTGTTTCCTCGAGCTGTCCTCTTTCGCATAGGCCTGGCTGTGACGTGCCGTCGACTACGCGACACCCATGAAACCGGACTCTGTCTGACCTTCACCAGAAAGACAGCCAACGTTGTTAAAGCAAATTATATATATAAAAAAGAAGCTGCTTACGAAGCGAAACACGACGACTTCGACGCCCAGTTTTCTTGAAATCGCCCCAAGCCTCTGCAGAAGAACGAATTAGACTTTCCGCGTTCTTTATTTTGTAACCCCAAAGTCTGGAGAGAAGAGGCTGGTTCTGGAAAGTGAAACTAGCGAAAGAACGCCGCGGAGTTATAAGGGTTTTCCTTCGACGTTTTTGCTAAAGAGTGTTTCATTGTCAACTCTGCCAAAAAGGAATGCGTCGTGCACAAGCCACGCCGCTGTAGTAAACACTGGGGTTCCTGAAATCATCCAGAGAAGCTCTAGCTGAAACTACAGTTATATATATCACCGCTAATGCACGTTGCCTGCGCGCCTAACGTATCTGAGGGCCCGGCCCGGGCCCGAAACAATTTAGCTCACCCGGTACAAAGGTCCCGACATCAAGGTGCATGCCACCTCTGTTTTGGGCAACCCCTATTCAACCCAGGGAGGGATCGCATTTCGAACAGATAATCTTGGCTGCCGCCCGCCGGATTCGGCAATGTCACGGCGGCGCGTGCCTACAGTGAAGATGTATTGTGAAAGATGAGGTACAAAACTGGAAAAGCAGCGACGCGAGTTGGCACAGACAAAGAAAAAAGAAAAAGAAGAAAAAGTGAGGTTGGTTTAGAAGAGACAAAAACAATGGGAGAGGGAGTGAAAATACGACACACAAGGAAAAAGGATTAAGCGAGAGCCGTAACGGGAACGGAAAGAAGTCAAGGAGGGGAGAAGGGGGAAGGGAGGGGGGGCGGGGAGGGGGTAGGCAGTGCGGTACGCTGGAAAGGCGCTCTCACGAGGCAAGCATGCACGAGCGTATAGTTGGGCCACGTCGGAGCTGACGTGCGGGGCTTTGAAGTAGAGGGCTTGCGCCGTCGGGTGGCGTGTGTGAAGGGGGGGGAGGCGGCGTGAGAGAGGACGACCGCAATAGCGCGGCGTTTCCTGCGCTGATAACGCCGTCGGCCCGCTCGCGCTCGCCGCCCGTATACGATGGTCTCAAAGTGCGCTCTGCCGACCCTCACAACCCCTGGCCGGCGTTCTACGCTATCGTTGCGCCTCTATTAAAGGACGACGGCTCCGAACGCCGGCGTGCGCATCTTCCCTGTACTACGTGGCTCGGCTCCTTTCGGTCGGCGTTAGGCGGCTGGAACACCTGTATAGCAGCAAGCAGCGCACACCGGCCGGCGCTCGTCGGACGACTGTGACAACACCGACCTTCAACAGCGCTCCGGTCTCTCCCGCAATCCAGGCCCACCGTTGCCGCCTCACACAGCGAGGACTACAAAGCAAGCCTTCGCTCTCCGCATCGGCCGGATCGGAGAAGGAGCCGCGAACCCTTCCTCTCGACAGGCATTGTTCTCGGAGTGCAAGCGGCGAAACCCCTTGGAGAAAGTGCACGTGACACCTGCGACGCTGTCAGTTCCTTACCTTCGCACAGCGGCGGCAGTGTACGAGTGCGAAGCCGCTTCGCAGGAAAGAAATAATGGAGTGCTACGAAGACCCCGAGAATCCTGGCCAGGTCTACGTCCGCCTCCTCCGTCAAGACCTGCTGGAAGAGCTAGTGCTGTCCAAGAAGCGCGGAAGACTGGTCGTGATCCTGGTTGGCGAGGAGTTCCTCGTGTACCGGCCGACCAACGGCACCAAGATGACATCTCCGCCTAACGTCGACCTGCTGGTCAAGGACATTTGCAAGGTACTCGGCCGAGACCATTGGAACGCAGCCGGCAGGAACCACGCGACGAAAGATTCGTCGGTGCACATCTTCACGGACATGGACCTCTACGAACTCTCGGACTTGCTGGCAAAGGAACTGGACGTTAGAGTGTTCTGTCACTTGTTTCATCGGATAAGGTGATGCCGCATATTTGCCTGCAGCGCGACGTTTCGTTGCGACCAGTGGTGGATGCGACGTCACGATGGGACCAACATTTCTATGGACGCTTGCCACCGAAATGCTGAACGACACAGCAGCCCGAACTTCCAGCGAGCAGCAGTCGAAGGCTGACAAGTCCCACAGCTGTGCTTGCGGCTACGCAGCGAAATTGTTGCAAGGTTGAGAGAAAACCTAATTTGTTCGTCACATCAGCTGTCTGAATGCTTTTCCGGGCAGCTGTACTTTGGACGATTGTGTTGTATCCTCAGCAACGGCATCGGTCAATGTGTCAAGGGCAGCCGCCACGTGTTCAACGCAGGGGAATTTTTTTTTTTTTTATCGCCTTACTGGGTGGCTTGATTATATATGTGTATGCGTGCATGTTTGCGTGTGCTTCGTGTCCGAAACGGAACGTGATGCCGTGTTGATCATGCCGAAAGATCGTGATTTTAAGGGTGGTGGTGCGTGAAAAGAACCTTCGAGGGGTGTAACAGCATCGCCGCCTTGCTGGGCGTACCTTGCGCTAAGGTGCAGTCGAGTGTGGAAATACGCGCCGTGTCAACACGTGCGAAACCATTGCAGTGACCTTCCTGCGAGACAACGCGTCTAGCAGGACAACGTGTCTAGCAAGAACCGCCACGCGTGCAGTTTTCTTTCTTCTTTCTTTTCTTTTTGTTTTTCTTCTTTTTTTTTCGTGTTTTTCTTTTGGTACCGAGCAACTGTTGCAAATGACGAGGTCGAGAGAAAAACGAGACGCTTTGCCTGTTTTCATGCGTTGTTTTCTTCTATTTTTTTTTTTTTTTTGCCTTGTGCCCTGTGCCAATGGCTTTGGCACAGGACACAGGGTAGTTGTCGAACACATGGAGAAGGTCTTGCCCTGCACTGGAATTCCTTGCTGATATTTTTTTTTTCATATGGTTTTATTCACAGCTTGTCGTGATAATGCACGTCAATTTTTTTTTTTTAGAGGGCGATTTAACGATTGTCTAATTTTACATTTTAAACGATGTTAGCGGAGCGATAGAGTGACAGTGCCAAATGAAAGACCGTTTATATTGAAACAAACACCGCTCACCACGGGGACCCCCTGAATGACAAGCAGTATATTATTTAGTCTCATTTGAATGCTTGCGCAGACTTAAGATTCTCCGGGACATTTTGGAGCTTTCGAAGTAATCGGAGGTCCAGTCGCAAAGGGAAGCGGTCAGAACAAAGCTTTTGACAACGTGAGCCTGCAGTAAAAATCGCATTTGCTATCGTCTCTCCTGGGGTATTATTCGAGTCAAAGTAACCCGATGCATTTATCCTTCTTCGCTCGCACAACAACACATGCGAGTGCCTATTATGGTATAAGAGTGATTTGAAGGTTGATGTTTGCTGTTCACTGTGTTTAATTGAATTCGCTCTGAATTATGGTTATGGGCAACGTTAGCAGTCATACAAAAGAATCAAACCCTCGATGCCTAATACCGTGGTGCACTTTTGTAAAAAAAAAAAAAAAAAAAAAAAAAAGAAAAAAAAACTGTTTTACGATATTGAGACGTTTTAGCTGCTGTCCTGCACTGCATTCGTACTTTGAGTCATTACACTTCTGCTTCTTCTTCTAGTACTTATTTTTTCTTGCGGATTTTAGGCTTTTGGTGCACTTGCCATGGCTGGTTTCAAAACCGACGTTGTAAGAATCACGCTTTTGCTTCAGTGAACTGGGTCCACACAAAGAAAAAATGTAAACATAATAATAATCATAAATTGTTGCTTCAGTGCTGCACACGCACACACAAGCACATCGAAGTTTTAGTCTGTTTATTTTGTTAAGCACTGACTACCATGGATTTCGTACAAGGCAAATAAATGATGAGTTATACCTCCTTGAGTTCACGTCGTTGCCTCTGCGAATAGAGTATCGTTATCGGTCGCACGGCGCCCTTCTATCCGCAAAGTAGACCGCGCCCGGTTATCTCCACACGTTTCGTATCGTCACCGACTCAGCTAAAAAGAGTGTTTTCGATATCGTGCATTGCAGAACACATACTTCTTAGAGGCTTTATTAGTTGGACGAGAAATTGGCTTAGCGCGAGTATTGGGATTGTGTGGCACTGAAAATGACTGAAAATAGGATAAGAGGGAGATCAAGGAAGCCCAGTATCATGCAACAGCGTAAGCCGAGCTAACGATGAAGAAAAAGAAGCGTGAGACACAATACAGCTACTCAAATTATTATGGCTCAGCATCGAGTATTGTGCGTATCGGTTCATTTTACGTAATAGTATGACGTCAGCGTCATTTTAATATTTTTACGCGTGTAAAATGTCGCTTTAGTTCGTACTGAAAAGAAAAATAACAATCTTTTTATATATTGCGGAGTGGGCGAAGTAGCCACGTAGTACTATACTGTCGCGTGTGAGATAATATTTTGGTGCCGTTAGCTCAGGTAAATAATTTTTGCAAGACAGCTGCACTTTTCATGACCCATATAGGGTGACTCAAATTCTTTTAGTAAGGCACGTAGGTGAGGTGGTGTAGAGGCGATCGGGGATCTGAAATCAGACAGCGCAGAACGCCGGAGGTCGTTAGACTCTTCGGGCAACGTCAGCGTAAAGCCGGTGCCGGGCACGCGCGCACCTGTCTCGCTGACGGTTGCAGAGACCGATGAAAACGTTGCTCGCCGCCCCTTCCCTCCCTCGCCCCCGGAATGCATATATACGCGCCTTTTGCGGGACGATGCGTCGCGCCAGGATGTATAGGTGTGCAAAAATAGGCTCTCGCTTGCCGGCGCCGCTTCTGATGTAGAGTGGCAAAGGCATTCGCTGATACTTCGTGGGTTGCTTCCTCTTCCAGCTGAAGAAACACTGGCGATGGTTTCAGGCAACGTGATGATTGCTAGTTTCTTCACTTGGTATCCTAAAAAACAAAGATAACCTGTGACAAGCATATATACAAGGACCAAGACTAAGAACAACAGACGCTCAAGCAGCGAAGAGAATGAATGAATGAATGAATGAATGAATGAATGAATGCAGTGTACAATGTGGCAATAAAATGAAAAATATGCAATCCACTGTGCAGTCGAGCAGAAAAGCGAAATGTTCGCCCACAGTAACCACAAAAAAAAAAAAAAAGCTCGTGCATGTGTCGTTCTACCAAAATCGTTCTAACTCTATGTAGTGCAATGGGACACATACCTCCCACTGTGTGATGTGCGCGAAAAATGCTCCTCGGCGGCAACGAGACGCATTTATCTGATTTGTTCGGTGCATGCCTTCTATCTAAAGGTTTCAACACTACATGCGACGTTAGTTTTGGGAGTGGGTACCAACTGGCGACAAGCGTTCGACAGCTAGAAGTATTGTTTTCATTGGTGGAACGGGCTTCCAGAATATGGCCCACATTTGCTGGTGAGACGAAAGTTTTGAAGTTGTCCGATAAGTTATTTCTCGTTGCGCTGCATTGAGATTTGCACATTTGGTTCGCAATAAGCATCCATTCTTTTTGTATTTTGAGGCGATAGCGAGTCTTAAATGCTCGCCCTCTACGGTATAGTGAATGCACGTGCAAAACTTAAAGCGCTGACTCCGGTGGGGCTCCACGCTCGGTCGAGAAGCGTGCACCAGCTTTTTCTGTATGGCCTCCACCGTGCACTTGTTCCAGCGTGCTTCGGTCCTTATTACGAGGGGAGTGGTTACATGTAATTTTTCATCGAGACCCTAGAAGGTCAGTGGGACAAGCGAGTCCTATTTAAAAAAAAATAAACGGCTTGTTTTATAGAAGTGGAATTAGTCGCAAACTACTTCTAAACACGTCATCTACTCTTACCACACTGAACATTTTAATAGTTTTGTTTCACGAGAGCGGGAGTAAGAAATAAGTTTGGATTGATCGACACTCCAGAGGGTCAATGGCAAATACGTGTGCAACATTTTGAAATATCGTTTAGTTTCGGTGGTACAAGCACGACCGACTTTTATTAAATAAACGAGTTGGTGTGTGGAAGTGAAATTAGTTGTAAACCATTTCTAAGCACCCAATTTGCTCACACCACGCAATAAATTTCGAGAGTTCTGTAAAAATTTATACGCCGTCCCACGAAGGGTTAGGAGAACGTGTCGCTGAGTTACCTCGATTTACCTATAGCCAACACCTTAACACGGGACAAAAAGGGAAAGGCAGACAGAGGTCAAGTGCCTCATCGCAACTGTATTGAAACCACGACGCGATCAATGATGGCAAAAGGCTGAACAGAAGCAGGATAGTCGCGTGTTAGCGCTTCTCCCGTGATATCCTTTTCGTCCCGTCTTAAGGTGTGCGCTTGTTAAAACCTACAAATGAAACCACCCTTGTTACGTGCCGGAATATTTGCGACTGTCTTGCAGCTTTGAGCGCCATGGCGGCACCTTCGCAAAGGTAATCACCTTGTATACAGTGACGCCATTGCGCGTATGAGCTCTGCTGCGAAACAGTGCGCGACCGGCAAGTGGATGTATATGAACGGCATTTCGCCTGCAATTATGCGAGAGGCTTGCGAAAGAGTCGCCGGCACTCGCGTCGTTGCAGTCGAGTTGCACTAAAATACACAGGGAGAGAGAGGGATACCAAAAAAAAAAAAAAACACACACACACACAAAAGAGAAAAATAAAGCAATTTCCGCTACGTGCCCCACAATGTCTGCAGGGTATTGTGACCTCGCAAGAAATAAATGCGGCCGCTGCGAAGGCTGTCGCCCGAGGAAGCCGTGCTTTTGTTAATCGTACTTCGGTACAACAAGGTTATTTGTAGACTTCGTTGGAATTAACGGCTGTTTTATTCCTTTACCAAGGAAAGAAATGAACGCGTGAACGTTCTTTTACATTTTTCTTTTCATTGGTTTCTATTTTTTTGTCTTTTAGCTTTATTTGTATGAAATAAGCATATCGAGTTGTTCAAGTTTAAAGCAACTACAGTTCCAAAATATCTATTGATTGGTTTAGTTTAGAGAGAAAGAGAGGTGAAGAAAGGTAAAAGGCATTGTAGAAGAGTAATCTAATATAGTTCAAAATATTCTTGTTTTACGCCGCAGTGACGGGCTGCAAGTTAAATGAGACCATTCTCAGAGAGAGGAGGTGGTTACTGTGACGTAACCACGAATAGTAATGTACATGAACGTTTTGCAATTCCACCTTCATCAGAATGCAGCCGCCACCGTCCAGAATCGATCGAAGCCGCTACTTTCTGTTGTTTATTAGCTGAACGCCATACCCAGTCGTCCATTGCGGCGCGAGATGAATAAAATTTAGCGCATATAAGTTTGAGAAAGGCGCACAGGAATTGTTCGGGCACTGAAGACGCTTGTTGTTGCCTCTTGCGTCTTAAGAGGAAACTATAACTCGGGGCCAACGTCGACGTCCCCTATTCAAATGCGTAAAAAACGCAAGAACGCTTTTATGAAACAACCGCTGAACCGATTTCAGGGAAAATTGTCGCATCTTGTGGGGAAAAGTGAAGTTCTATATTGACTGTAGAAGCTGAATTTTGATTTAGGGGATGAAAATTTCTGTACGGAAATTCCAGGAAATTTGTAAGATGATGAAAAAATGATGCACGAAGTTTACAAATCCGTACTTATGTACTGAGAACATATACATAGCTGTTCTGTCAACTGCACCCGTTAGAGCATAGAAAGCGGATATATCTGGTGATGACTTCACGTGAAATCGTTATAATGTTTGCGAGTGTGTTGCGAAATTCCAACTCACAAGTTAGCGATATATATTTCAGGGTGGTGTATAACGCATGCATTTTCTCCGCTCCATGTGTATTATTGGGCACAGTTTAGATAATTATGCTATCGTGTTTTATTGCTGAGTTAATAGAGTTGTAAACTTCATAGATACATTTATTTTCTTTTTTCTTAATTTTTCAATTTTCAGCAGTTTTTGTAAAAAGTTTAACGGCCTCAGTCAAAAATACGCTAAAGTGGCATCAAATTTTGATCAAATTCGGTGCAGTGGTTGACAAGTAAAACAATTTCTCCGTATCTATGTATTTATATGTAGGAGCCCTTCATCTCGTTGCAAGCCTGCGCTTCATAACTCGACGTCATAACGGCGTCGGTCATAAACTTAAAAAATGATGGCGATGTATGCGCCTTGTTTCAAGTGCGCCTCTCTGTAAGCGTGCGCTCACGAATGGGTCATAACGCCCGTCATAGGGATGGCCCTAATGGAATCTGGAAAAGTTAAGTGTGGTCGCGAGCGTGACATTCCCTAAGTGAGAAAAGGTGGGAACAGGGGACGCGACGCAAACTCGGTGAAGACACGTTCACAATGCACCTGTTTTCGATTATTTAGCTGGCACTTCTCCTGCAGGTGACACGGTATTTTCTCGATGCATAACATGGTTAGGCAAATATGCACCGGCTCATGTATGCTGTAAGTAGCACGAGAACATTATGAGTATTTCGTTTCTTTTCTGTAGTGCATCTTTCGAGCAGGTAAATTATAATGGTCGATCGCGGGTTGGATTTAAAGCTTTGGCGGCCGCATTTAGATGGGGGCACCTTGAAGAACTTCGTAGTCAAAACTAACCCAGAATGCTCCACATATGGCGTCCCTCATAAGTCATAACTCACTGCGCTGCTTCGGGGCAATTTAATATCGTGTACTGGCCTAATGAGGCTTTTAAGTTCACGAAACAACAGCTTTAATTGCTAAGGCGCAGGGAAGACGAGGAACTAATTCAGCACGTGAAAAACAGACGCCACGAGCGTTGTTGTTCAGCTTAAAATGACAAAGAATGCACTCGCTAAGCAAAATAACATGAATTAAGTTCGGATCCCGTTCGCGTCCTTTGTTCCGCATGAATCCGAAACGTCAGCGCCGATGTCTTATTTTATTTTGGTCGCACACTAGGCCATACCTGTTTGTTCATTACAAATTGTGAGTACCACTCTGCTATGATATCTGCGATATTGGTGCCTCTTTAGGCCCAATATGTGTCACAAACACAATATGGGCAAACGCTATGAGCCGTACGCGGATACGATGTGCCACATCAAAATACGCAAACGGCTGCGCGCGCGCCCGCACGCACACATACATGTGATAAAGCGCCCACAAACGCACATGCACGAACAGAAAGACACGCGCACACACGCATGCGCACAATCGTGCATATACATGCAAAGAAAACACAGATGTCTACGTGCGACGCGCGCGTGCGCGTCGGATTGCCACAGGTGGGTTGTGCCTTGCGTGAAATAACGACAGAAGGGCTGACGGCGCGGCGCCTGCGCTAACATGAGAGGCTGAGCCGATTTCCGTACGCCGCGATCACTGGCGATGCGCCTGATGGATGATAATTAATTCCGGTAGTCGGCGCAACCGGCAAAGCAACAGGAGGCCGTGTTACGCGTGCCGCGCGCTCGATCAGGGCTGGTTCACACGGGGCGAGCGCCGCCGAGCGACGGGGATAAAGTATCTGCGATAGAGAGCCGTCCGTATGTAAAGCATTACGAATACCGGGCTACTGATGACGTGGACAGCAGTAGCAACGCTCGCAGCGACACCTCGTGACGCTTTATCGAAACACAATGTTTCCTTTTGTTACTTTTAAATTTCTATTTCATCATCAGCCTATGTCCACTGCAGGACGAAGGCCTCTATCCCTGCGATCTCCAATTACCCCTGCCTTGCGCTAGCTGATTCCAACTTGCGCCTGCAAATTTGCTAACTTCATCACCCCATCTGGTTTTCTGCCGACCTCGAGTGCGCTTCGCTTCTCTTGGTACCCATTCTGTAACTCGAATGGTCCACCGGTTATCCATTCTAAGCATTACATGGCCTGCCCAGCTCCATTTTTTTCTCTTAATGTCAATTAGGATATCGGCTATCCCCGTTTCCTCTCCGATCCACACCGCTCTCTTCCTGTCTCTTAACGTTAGGCCTAACATCTTTCGTTCCATCGCTCTCTGTGCGGTCCTTTACTTGTTCTCGAGCTTCTTTGTTAACCTCCGAGTTCCTGCCCCATATGTTAGCACCGGTAGAATGCAACGATTGTACACTTCTCGTTTCAACGGTATTTCAATTTATTTAGTTATAAAGATAACTAGATAATGGAAAGACCAAATATAATACATAGCTTAGATAATGGGGTTGGTCCATTACTGTCTCGGTATGGGACGAACAGGCAGCGCATTCGCAAGGAGAGAAAAATTACACCATCATCCCGAGGGGAACCATGGGTTGATGCGGAGCATCGCGGTCGTTATAACGGCGTTCACGCGTCGCGTGCAGCATCGGGAGCAGCCTCTCGTTGTTGACGTTTACACGCGGCTTCCCGTTCTCGAACTTCGGGTTCCGCCGCTCGCTTCGTACGTTTACGTTGAACTTCACGGTCCCGAACCTCAGGTTCTGCTGCTCGACGTTCTCGAACCGACGCTGCTTCACGTTGCCGAAGCTCAGGATCCGCTGCTCGACGTTGACGTTTCGAAGGGGCTTCGCGTTCTCGAAGTGTGGAATCCGCTGCTCGAAGCTGACGTCTCGAAGCGGCTTCGCGTTGGCGAAATGAATCTGGATCTGCTGCGCGTCGCCAACGTTTACGTACTGCGTCGCGAGCTCTTCTCTGCGCAGCCTTGTCTTCCGAGGTGCTCGCGGTTCTGTTAATGAACTGGCTGCTGCTGTTTGAAGATGTGCCAGACAGTTCGTTGACAGATTCGTTGGCGTCCATTCAGCGCATCGGACGGCGCAGCGTGACTAAACCGAAGCAGCAACTGAGGCAGCGGCGCATGCACCGGGTTGATATAAGCAGCTGGCGCGGAGAGGAGGAGAGAGAGAGAGAGGCACGTATGCGCGCGCTATCGCACAGGTGGCGGATGAAGACACGGAGAGAGAAGCGCGTTATCGAACAGATGGCGTGGAGAGGGGGAGAGAAGGAGAGAGGCGTTATCGCACAGCTGGCGTGGAGAGAATGAGGAGAGGTGCGGGCGGACGCCGACGCCAACGACGCCGCGGGACAGGCCGCCGCTATAAGATGCTCCGCATCTAAAATTATGTGGGCTGCTGGGATGAAAATTCGCGGGTGGACAGCGGCTTCATTATACGTAGAACGGCTGGAAGATGTTTGGGCGAAGCACGTTCGCTATTCTGGGCATTCCAACATTTTCTTTGAGGCGTGATGTAGGGTTTACGAGAGCATTATAGGACGCTGTGACAAACGTAAGCTCACAATTCGCTTTCGTAAGGTGACGCAATCTTCACGTTTTTGAAAATCAGCTGCGATGGAAGCACGTGACCTAAGCCTCTTGATCAAGCAAAACCACCTTCCTCCTCAGTTATATAATAATAAATAATAATAATAATAATAATAATAATAATAATAATAATAATAATAATGAAGAAGAAAAATAGGTGACGGCTCAAGGCGTAAGGTGCGTTTATATTGCCATTTATACGTTCAACTGATAGCTGGCTGAACATTATGCAATGTAAGTCATGGGCTGTTTCCTTTAGACTAAAGATCTGCAGACGCGCGCGAGCGATCGTGTAAAAGAATAAAAAAAAAAAAGTAAAAAGAAAAAGTTTTAGTCAGTGGCTCTTTTAGTCCGAATCGTATTCGTTTGTGCATGTGGCGCTCCCCGGTGGTCGAGGAGCGAGAGACACGAGCCGTTGTTCTTCGTCGCTTCTTTCTCGCCCTTAAATATAACCAAATTCCGGGCTTTTACGTGCCAAAAGCACGATACGATTATGAGGCGCGCCTGAATGGGAGAATCCGGATTAAATTTAGACCACCTGCGATTCTTTAATGTGCACCCAAGTCATCGCTATCTCATTAAACGCTCGTAACTAAGCTTGCCGAGAAGAGGCCAGGTTGAACCGATAGCGATACACGCGCTCCATGCATTGGGTGGACGTTAAATAACCCCAGGTGGTCAAAACTAATGCACTACGGCGTGCCTTATAATCACCTCGTAGTTTTGACACGTAAAGCAACAGATTCATGTTTGGATTTTTTTTTATTTTATGTGATTACAAGCGCTAAGGCAGCCGCCTGCACGACGCAAGTGCCGAAACGTGACCGTCGAGATCGCCATGGAACACCTTATTGTACGTCGTACCGATGAAATGGCCAACTTCAAGGTGCTAATTCTGGCGTATCTATTAACGAATTGAAAAAACAAAAAATCACGGTTGTTACGGCTTCTAGGAATAGTAAAAAACCTTCATTACGATACGCAGGCCGCAGTCAGAATCACAACGGGTTTGTAATGTCCCACCATTACGACTCCAATAAAACAGTTCTTTTGAAATAAATTATTGCCTAAAATGTATTTGCCAACACCTTCCCTAAAGCGATGCACACGCTGAGCAAGAGTATTTCATGGCCCAATACAACGACCAAAATAAGTCGAGAAACACTAGTCTGTTGGCTGCCACTGCATGTAGATGGTCGCCCATTAGAATTTCTTGCGTTGCTCGTCGCACCACAAGCAGGAGGCGGATACTTTGTATGCCTCCCATTGGCCGTGTCAAATGGCGTCACAATTACGTCAGGCATATACGGTCAGCGCCAATTCCTCCCCTGGCTGTGGACGGCAGAAATGTTAAATCACAAACCCAACAAAATTGGCGGTGACGTCAGGCTCGCCGTCTCTTGGCCTTATCTTCGCCTCGCCCGCCACTCAGCCTAGCTGGCTGCGCGAGTGTCGTTACGCGGAGCGCTGGCATCTGCTTGTTATTCATGCAGCGTGCAGCGATGGAAACCAAACACAAACCTCAGCGTCATTCTTTTTATTACCGCTTTGAACACTAACAGCACAGCCGATCCTTGGAACATGACCTGGCTTCCCAAGAGTTTGTGCATCTCTGGCTTTACAAACAACTTCAACGTCTGCGGGGCAGCCCTCTCGTTTACTTTTCTTTTTTTTTTTCCTTTTCTTGGAATATTGTCAGCGCCTACCTCCACCTCTGGGCTTCACCTCTCCACCAGCGCACGATCCACCCTGTCCAAGGGGCAAGTCTGCAAGGACACATACGCATGCATCAGACTACCTCTTGCAAAAAGGTGCTAGCGGAAATTGAAAGAACTGCAATAGTGCACATTGTAGAAGTAACAAATGAACATTTCAGTACAGCCAGCTTCCGACACAGCTCCATACACCCCTCCCCCCCCCCTCCCCCCTTCCTGTCCTTGCCCACTTGGCGCGGAATGAAAAAAGACGTCATTAGAGGTAGCGTATGTGTGGTCCTCACGAGCCCTTACCACACAATGACTTGTCAGCACTGTGTGAAATCTGCATCTCAATGAACGAATGGACCATTGTGTAAAAGTGCACACGAATTGTTGCAACGCGGGCATGTGTGCGGTGACTAGCTACGTTGCTCCTTGAAACAAGCGTTGCAAAGTGCACGTAAATACGCATGTTCAAAGTGTGACGGAAAGCTGACATTTCGCTCTTGGTACAGCGCAACATTGTGCACCCAGGAGACAGCGCCATCGCAAGCCACGTGATGACCATATTTGAGGCCAGAAAGTGCACCAGACGGGTGCAAGAATGTAACAGGCCAAGGGGTTTACGCCGCGTGTCCTAATATAAGGTTTAGACGTAGAACAATTGTCTCATAGACACGTTTTCACTATACCTTTCGTTCATTTGGAAAAAAAATATTTTAAAGCACCCTTTCGCAAAGCCAGTGTTTGCACCTTTTACAGCAAGCAATCTAGCACTTTGTTTATTCAAATTAGTTCTTATTTCTCGAAATGAAGTTATGAAGAAAAAATCTGTCACTGGTATTATTTTAGGACAAGCTTGATATGATGTGCTTTGCTATGAAGTATTAGAGAAACCACCATTGTTTTCTTTAACTACCTCAGCAATTTGGCCATTATGGACGCCTTTCTTACTGTTTTAGTTTTTACTAGTTATTACAGTTAGCACGAGTTAAGTCGTAGGCTCGGTTTGAGCAGTGAATTAAATTTTATGCCTATGTGTCAAACTTTCCCATTGAGCGAAATGCAGCTCCACTAACGTGAAACCTGGGGAGGTGCGAAGTATGCAGTGATGCACAGCTAATGGGCTCATACTACCTTAAGCAATGGCTCATCACCCCGTAAACGCGGCCTCCCCATTCACGACCAGAGAAGTGGAATCCTACGCTGGAATGATGAGCGGCAGCGTAGCCAGCTGTGGAAGACGACGACGAACGCGGGAGCAGTGGCACGAGCGCGTGCCGAGCGCGAGCACAAGCCGCTTGCTTAACGTGACTACGACGACGACGACGACGACAGGAGACGCCGACAGCCCGGGCGCATAAGGTGCTTCGCACCTAAAAGTAGCTCTGTTCATGATGAGTAGAGCCTATAGTGAAAGGATGATTACTTGCATCGCTTCACGGCACGCATTTATAGCCGCAGACCCGTATGTGTGTCTTGATTACATTAGATATCATCATAAAGAAATGCGACAGTTCAGCTACTCACCTTGTGGTGGCACTGTTTGCAAATTGACAGGCTCCCCAAAGTCCCTACCATATGCCTAGAGGTTTTTCTCTGCTCCATTATATAAGCAAAAAATAGCGATCACAATTTGTTTTACTTAGAGACAGTTAAGATACGCACTAAACTAAAGGCAGCAAAAAAAGAAAAAAAAACTGCAAGAAACAAACATCACAAATCACCCCAACAACACACACACACACACTGATGTCCACACGCATCGAAACATAAGTAAATGAACAGAGCTTGCGCTTGGTCTTAAAGCATTGCACTGAATTTGCCTATGGCTGTCAGGAACCGATTCCTGACTCTCTCAGACGGCACTGAAGACAACAAGAGTTTCTTTCTGAGTGGATCGAAATAATCGCTGTCTGTGAAAAGTAGCGGTAGTACATCCGGCACAGCCGCTCTTTCGAGTGTGCCGGAGTAATAGTAGCCGGGGGTCTGTAGCTATCGCTACTTGACTAGGTTTAACCAAAGCTAAACCACAGCCAATTTTTTTATGTCCACTGTAGGACGAAGGCGATCTCCAATTGCCCCTCTCTTGCTCTAGCCGATTCCAACTTGCGCCTGCAAATTTGCTAACTTCATCACCCAACCTAGTTTTCTGCCGTGCTCGACTGCGCCTGCCTTCTCTTGGTACCCATTCTGTAACTGTAATGGACCACTGGTTATCCATCCTACGCATTACATGGCCTGCCCAGCTCCATGTTTTTCTCCTAATGTCCATTAGAATATTGGCTATCCCAGTTTGTTCTCTGATCCACACCGCTCTCTTCCTGCCCCTTAACGTTAGGTCTAACGTTTCACGTTCCATCGCTCTTTGTGCGGTCCTTAACTTGTTCTCGAGCTTCAATGTCAACCTCCAAGTTTCTGCCCCGTATGTTAGCACCGGAAGAATGCAATGATTGTACATGTTTCTCTTCAACGACAGTGGTAATCTCCCAGTCAGGATTGGACAATGCCTGCCGTATGCACTCCAACCCTATTTTACTCTTCTGTAAATTTCCTGCTCATGATAACGGTCGGCTGTGAGTAATTGACCTAGATAAACGTACTCCTTTAGACTCTAGAGGCTGACTGGCGATCCTGAATTCTTGTTCTCTTGCCAGGCTATTGAACATTATCTTTGTCTTCATATTAAAGGCACGGCATATACATATACAAGGCGCGGCATATACATGTACCTAAATATATACGGAAATTTTCGCTCATGGACGACTCCGCCGACGCCGACGCCGGATTTTCTGCAACACGGCGCCCTTAACGCTGTCGCGTTAAAAGGTGCATAATAGCGGCAGTGCAGCTGCCATGCTTGTGAGGCTATGAAGGGGCATTACGTATGAATGTTTAATCTTAGCAAATTAAATGTAAGAAGGTTCGTGTGAAATTGACCTGTGCAATGTGATAGGCAAGCGGTAATTTCTAGTCGTTTCTGCCATCATGGAGAGCTTGGCGCGGGCTGATCGCAATGTCGGTGTCACTAAATGCTACCACAACAAAACAATGCCATATAAAATCCGGAAACCATGTGCCGTCTTCCCAAGAGTGAAATCACCGATGGGCCCCGATGGATCCCGATGGGAGGGAGAAGCGGCGCCAGAGGAGAAGTTTGTCTTGCCAAGGCTAGCTGGCTAACGTAATGCCCCCTCTGTAGTGTCCAGAATAGAGCGCGCACACGCACACACCACACACACACACACACACACACACACACACATGCACACACACGCACGCACACGCACAACACACACATGCACACGCACGCACACGCACGCACGCACGCACGCACACGCACGCACGCACGCACGCACTAATTTTTAAGTTCGACATGCATTGAGATATATAACAATAGAGTCGTAAGGAAAAGAAACGTCAATATATGTTATGGAACATGTCATGTCCAAAAGCAATAAGATGAATAGGCAGTGATGTTGACACAACGCAATCCTGTAGCCACTGCGTGGCAACTGCGGACTCGCGCGTCGCCCAAGGGTTAAAACGAGGTCAGGAGATGAATGTTGAAAATCGAAGAAAATGTTTCTTATATTCGTTTTCTAGTTATATCAAAAAAGGTGCACCTATTGGCTGGATTCATAGGGGCGTTCGGCTTACAATTGAACGCCGCTGCAAAATGTGGGAAGTTTCTAACCGGGACGTTGCACTCGTCTCCCTTCTTGGGAGGTTTCTTGGCGCACTGTACGTAGCAGAAGG
This sequence comes from Dermacentor silvarum, assembly GCF_013339745.2. Lineage (NCBI taxonomy): Eukaryota > Metazoa > Arthropoda > Arachnida > Ixodida > Ixodidae > Dermacentor > Dermacentor silvarum. Next base: position 38,151,150 of record NC_051161.1, on the reverse strand, counting down.
TGAGAAGAAATGCCTGCTCGTCGGTGTACTCGTCCAAGTGAGGGATCCTGAAGTCCACCAGGTCGCGAAAGTCGGAAGCCACGGCGTCCCTAAAGGCGGCGTAAGACAACTCGAGAGCGGTCACGGCTGGAATCAGGCCCACGGGCTCCCCATCGGTGGTGTCCGTGGTGGTGGTGCCAAGCTTGCAACTGGTCTTCTCAATGTAAGCGGCAGCTGACTCGGACGGGGGATCCATCCACCTAACCTCGCTGCCGTTGTGCGCAACTCCAATTCCCTTTGCGTCAAGCACCTTCATCATGTCCCGTGCTGCAATTGAGCCCCAGGCGCCGTACAGAATCGCCAAGGAAGCATCCATGTAGAACAACGGCGGGTACAGGCTGGCCACTGCGATCTGCAACGTGTTCGGAAGGTACAGGTACCTGCTGAGCCCGAAGCGCGGAAGAAAGCGCACGTTGTAGGTATCTGCGAAGTGCGAGTCGTTTCGCAGCAAGCGGTGTATCAGCGAAGTGCTCACCAAGTTAGCCGTGAAATTCTGATTGGTCGCGTTAGCGAACGCACCGTACAGCTGCTCTTGGCTCTTTTCGCTAAAGAACTCAAGCGACGGCATCACGATACGGGTCATGCGGTCCATCTTGAGCCAGACCTCTTGCTTGACGGCGTCGTCTGCCCAGGTGAGGTTTTTAACCAGCGCCTTGGATTTTTCCTTGATTCGCTTCAAAGCACTCTTGACGTGCCCGGGCACCGCGCCGAACCTTTCCTTCAGAATCCTGTGCGCTATGAGCACGCCCAGTTTGCTGTCGACGTAATGCACGCAGCCCTCTTTCTTCCGCTGCTCGTGGTCGCTACGGAACCGCAGCTTTGGTTCGCCCCAGACAGCCCATAGATGAGTCTGTATGAAAACCCAGGTCAAGCCGATCATAAGTGTGCGCTTGCGGCCCGAATGCTCCGAGAGCAGCTGCTCGAGGCCGATGAGTATACGGACATCATCGACGATGACCGTAGAGCTTGCCGTCCAGGTGAACTGCTCGTCGTGTTTGGCAAGCATTTCGAGCCACATGCCGGAGGGTACCGACGGTGTCTTGCTCTCAAGAACGCTGGCCGCGAACCACTCCTGCTTGAGATCGGCGTGGAGTGAGCGGTTCTTGACGACGAGGATCGCTTCCTCGATCTTGCGAAGTTCTTCGACGCTGATGCCCACGTCGACAGACTGGACACCTAGGACGCCGAAGTGCTCTCGCACAATTCTTACGTACTCTGCATCAGTCCAGGGTTCCGAGACGCGCCACATCCAGCCAGTGTCCAGGCGTCCGCGACTTATGAGAAGCACGGGCCTCCCGTAACTGTAGATGGCGCTCACGTCAAAGAAGAAGTTCATGTCCCACCTGATGAGAGAAGTGGCAGGCGTACAGATAATATTACTTCGGTATTCGAGGGTACTCTATTGTTGCGATGTATCGATAAATGCGGAATTCACCATCTTTGGAGGTATCACTGTCTGGCCCAAAAACGTTGGCCGATCCCTTGCCTAAAAACGTTGGCCGATCCCGAAGGTAGTGCAGTCTTAACACGGTGTCTCAAAAGCTATCTGTCACGAGCGAAGAATGAGAGAAGCTGGCACGTGATGCATGCGCCAAACGTTTTAAAGAGCGCCTTTGGCACAGGCGAAGCGTGCGTCCGATCATGGCCTAATGGTTGGATTATTGGGCAGCTGTGCGGGAAGCGGGAGGTGTGATCGTACCGTCGATCACGCATTTCTTTATAGCATTAGAGGCGGACGCGGGCGCATCTGCGAGCGCGTCACAGTGTGCATGAAATCGCAAGTTTGCAAGAGATACGAAGTGCAGAAATGTCACTTCGATAAATGAGACCGTGCAAGGTCAGTCGTGACGCACGTATACGTGCGCAGCTCTCGAGGCTTCAAGTGCACGCCTTAAACATGGCGTATTTCGGCGATTCGTATACTTGGATAGTCATCGTAGGTTAGTTCTGGCCGAATGCCCTTTCTTTTTTGTGCTCACACATGACTCGAGTATCGCTTATTTTCTTAACTTAAGTATAGGTTATGCGCAACCTTCGAGCTCGACACTTCCTATTCGATTTTAAAAGTAATCACTGTCTCCTAAGCATCGCTCCAAAACGTTCTTGGCCGAAAATTTGAGAGCTACGTTCCGTCACAGAAAAAGAGTGCATTGTTTTAGTACTACCAATTCACTTTTTTTTCGTAATGAAAATTTTTCGACATGAGTGAATTAATGTTGGAAAAAAAAACCCTGGGTGGCCAAAATTAATCCGGAGCCTTCCACTACGGCGTGCCTCATAATCAGAACTGGTTAATTGGCACGTAAAACCCCAGGAAGAAGAAAGAAATAGACCTTGACCTTAAATTAGTAGTAAAATTGTAGGATAAGGCGGTGAAAAATTTCACCAAAGCGGAGCATTTATGCAGGAAATTTTTGAGCAAGAATGGGAAGGGCTTCAGTGGAATAGTTTTGTATTTAAACTGTTTGTTTTAAATCCAACAAATCTCATCATATTTGGTGTATGTCACGCACCGTGATTCCTTTGCTTCCATATACTTAGACAGGTATGTTCTATGTAATTATATAGATAAAAGCCCTCAACGTAAAGCTGACTAATTTCTCTGCGAAGTGATCCTAGTAAGCAGATAGCGCAGTGCATATTACCAAGCGGGGCTGATCTTCCCTAGAAACAATACCGCGAAGCTACACGTGCGAATAGAAGCAACTGAAAACGTTAAATGCGTGTCTTCATGGTACGTGTCGTTAAAAAAACTGCATCATTCGCCAAGCTTATATTTCGAGGAAACGGAGAGAATTTAAGACGAAGCTTTAGCTCGGGGGTTCCTGTCTAAATAAATCGGAACTGAGAAATCGTTTTTCTCACCAACCTCAGCTCCAAATTTGATGAGGTTTGTTGCATTGAAAATAAAATGTTAATTTTATTTATGTTAATTATGGTAATTATGTATTTATAACTTTGCATGCACAAGTTATGCTATTGTTGTTAATATCTAGTGACTGCTGGAAGCGAATCTTCGATTGAGCCTGCATTTAAAAAAAATAGAAATCGCAGAAAATCACGGGCTTTCAGAAAACGAAACTCTCAAGTTTACAGCCATGTAAGTCAGCAACGAAAATAATATCACGCCCGTAAACCTCATGTAATGGTATACATCTGAAGCGCACAAAATTTATATATTGTACGTCGCTATCAAGTACACTACTAATATGTAAGCAGGACTTTTGCAAAACTATCGTAAATGTTGCAACAAATTCCGTTAGTATATACATAATTATATGAAATTTGGCCGTTGTAGATGTTCTAACGGAAGCATTTTACAGAACTTGGTGCTATGTTACGGATCTGTAAACTCGTCTTACGGAAAAACTATAACTGCTACTAAAACCAAATTTAGGGAGAAGGACCGATCAATCAAGTCCAATGTGCACGCGAAGTTAAATATAGTTGGGTAAAGTTTGACTTTTACAGCGAAGCTTTTATGGCTAGGATCCGGGATTTTATGGTGTCCGCGCGGAAAAACTCTCCCCTAAAAAGTGAGAGTGAAGCTCTGAGCTAAAACGATGTGTCTCTGTGAATGTATGACGTAGTGCGTGACGTAGTGTGCGCCTCATAAGGCGACCAAGGGGAAAGGATTGGCGCCCATCGGCGCAACCGCGTGAACGCGCTCGTGCCACTCACTGCTCACGCATTCGTAGTCTTCTTCCACAGCTGGCTCCGTTGCCACTCATCATTCCTGCGTAGAATTTCACTTCTCTTCTGTCGTCATAATGGGAAAGCCGCGTTTACGGGCGTATGAGCCATTTAAGGAAATGTGTCCGTCTTACGTGACGGACAGATTTGATAGCAGAGGTGATGCGCGAATGTGTGTGCGTACTTATCGTCACTATGACCATTGATCAGGACAATAAATATGCTTGTACCTTTGTTCAATATCCTGTGTCACCTCTGTGTCGTGCTCTAAACAGCTTCGCTGGTCGTGCATCTTCACAGAATGGAATGGCTCATGAATGCTTTCTTATAATTCCTTAAGCAAGTGATGGCAAGGGTTATATATGCGGGCAATTAGGTTACAAACTGGTGAGTCACTTGCAGGGAACGTCTTAAAGTATGTAGTTCAATTACAGGCTATTATTCTGATGTTATTAATGCAAATACTCGAAAGAAACAACTTCGTTGTAAATTGCTCTGCGATTCTGCAATTGATTAAACAAAACAAACGTTGTTCTAAGCCGGAAAAAAAGTGTTCAGAGTGTCTCGTTTAGAATTCAACTTAACAGACTTTTAGAAATCGCCACTGACAGCGCCGTTCCGCCTAAGGTGCGTTTCAACAAGAGACGGAAGTTAACTTCATTAAAAAATTGCAATGTCCGGGTGGATAACTAAAGAGATTCGCAAATTACTTTGATTGTTCGCTTTAAGAATCCTCTTGGAATTGCGACATCGATGCCACGCAGTAGGGCTGTCATGTTTGCTTGAGAAAAAGAAATCCTAAGATTTCCACCACTTCCGAGATATACGGCCTTAAATTTTGCTGCAAGATACGTTGGCTTTCCAGAAAACGCGTCAGGTATACTTCGGGACAATGCTAGGAGGAACGGTCAATGGATGTGTTTGCAGATTTGGGGCACGGATATCTCGAAAGTGCGCTAGTCGTAAAATTTCTGCTAAAAAATTTTTCAAGTTTGGTACAAGCGGGCTCATTTGAGTAAATTAAAAGTTATATAGGGAATCCTTCTAATTACCCACCGGGACATTGCAATTGGTCGTGCAAATATAATGTCCGCCTCATCGGATAGCATGAGCCGACCGAAGGCTCCACGTGATCATTTAGTTCAAACGATTTTTTTTAAATCGTGTGCAGCATTTAGCGATCCACGTGCTAAACTAAAAAAAAAAAAAAAAAAACTTACAACTTTCAGCAAGCGCCACGAGGTGCCTCAGTGCCAAAAAAAATTTATGGATAAATCCCAGTAAAAAAAATGCGAGAGAAATTCAACTTGCAAGGGCTAACGTGTTCGCACGCTAACGTAAATTAGAGTGCGAAAGCGTCAATTTATGACCGATGATTTCTTTGATAAATAAATTTAGATATCCCGTGGCAACTAATAGTAGAACTTTCCGCCTTGTCATTAAGTAACATAACAGATTTTTAATATTATGCAGATTTTTATTAGAAGGCTATGAACATAGCGAACGTGGCGTTTTCTTGCAGACGAGTGCTAAGCGAGACATATATACTTTGCCGCTATGAACGCAAGCGTTAAAGGGAAAACTAAAACATTTGTTAATTAGCATTTCGTTAGAACATTGAGGGTGATTGTTTATGTGGCAGATTTGCAGGCAGTCACATTTTAATGCACCCCCATTGTTTAAATATCTGTAAAATTCCACATAATTTCAGATATCTATAGCATAATTTTAATGCCCCCCCACCATTCAATATCAAAATCAGTGCGCCAGGAGTTCAGGAAAGGCAACCCCGCTATCACGTCAAACAGGAACGCCCGTGACAAAAGCGCGACGAAACTTGAACTGCTGCGTGTCGGCGCAGATACCGATATGGCACTTACGCCTGGCAAGCATCTGCGTGATGTGATATATCAGTATTTGACGCGATGTGACAACATCCAAACTTCGTCACGTGCTTCGTCACGCGCTTCAAGGGGCGTTTCCTATGACGTAACACCGGGACTGCCTTTCGGGCGCTCCCGGCACGATCGGTTTCAATATTTGCTGGATGGAGCATTTAAATTCGATTATAAATATATCAAATCACGTGTATGCGATTTTCCAAAACTTACTGAAAAAAAAAAGACCTGCTTTAAAAAACGACTGCCTTCAAATTCGACATTTAAACTGCCCCCCCCCCCCCCCAGTTTCTAATGAACAAGGTTGATCAACAACTTGCTTATCAATTATTCTGTTGGAAATTAAGTTATTACCGTAACAGTATATCCGCCTCGCTTAACAACGCCTCTGCAAAAACGCCAAGTTCGCTAAGCACATAGCTGTTCCATAAAGGAAAAAAAAAAAAAAACAGTCGGCACTGTCTCAAAAAGAAAACAAAAGATAGCCTGTAATATTGTCTGCAGAGGAAATCCACAAATAAGTTCATAGAGGCAATAAACGTTCTATACGTTTGTTTAAGTCATCTTGCTTACTTGTAAAGGGGTCATAATGTTTATACAGTCATACTGGATTTGAACAAAACATTGTTCTTACTTCGATCCTTATAGAGCAGAGCCTATAGATATTCGTCAAGAAATATTCTCAAGTTCTAAATGCATTGGTGTGAACAAGAAATTTGTAAACAGGCCTCAGAAAATATTGTTTTAAAGTTTTATAGGCTTCATAAATAATTTGTGCCACCTAAAATGCAGCCGGACTGAGTCTCGGGAAAAGGCGAACAGAACTATATTTCAGGTTCCTGTAGTACTTCGTTCGCGGCCTTGTAAATTCAAGTAATCAATGGGTCGACCACACTGGTCTGTCGCATATACGTGGTATAAGTGACTCGCACCTCATCGCTAGGTTCAGCATCACGTCGAGTGGGTGCAGCGTTCCCGTGGGTTGCGCCTCCGGCCACACCAATCCCAAGGAAGCCTTGAACTCGAGGAAATCTTTTAGGTTCTTTTCCTTTTGCTTGGCAGCATTCAAACAGCTCAAGTAGAACGACTCGGCCATGGTGACGCTCTTGTCTTCTCTTTCCAAATCCCTAATCAGCCTGCGTAGGCAAGAGAGGGATTGATTCGTGGGGTGTAAAGAGATACTTTTTTATTAGTATGTTTTTGTAATATATAATTATGTCTGTGCTGCTATAAACCCTTGTAATGGGGGCAGCGGGCTCGCCTTATTCGCCGCTCCTCTGTCTGTGAAATAGACGGAATAAAATTTATTACTTGATTGATTAATTGATTGATCGATAAATTTATTTATTTATTTATTGTTTGTTTGTTTGATTTATTGATTGATTGATTGATTGATTGATTGATTGATTGACTGACTGACTATAGTTGGTGACAGCCTAAGAATAATAGGTTATATGTATACGCTGGCCAACACAAACACAATTTGCATAGATGCGCCAGCCAAATTAGCTTTGCTTCTTTCTGTGACGTGAAGCGGTGTTGCGTGTTTAAAGCGGATGTTTTCTCCGTACGGATCTGTGTCACTGGTTTTAGGATGAAACCCGAAGGTCTTGGGCAAATTTTATCGGTAATCCTTATTACAGTGCTTTTGAAATTCAGGGGTGCTAATTATAATTACATCGTGCCAAAACCACGATTTGATTAAAGGGGACGCCGTAGTCGGGGACTCCGGAATGATTTTAACCCCCTGGGGTTCTTTAAGGTGCACTCAATGCACGGTACACGGGAGGTTTTCTTGCATTTCGCCCCCATCGAAATACGGCCACCGCGACCGGCATTTCATCCCACGACAAAGCGCTCAGCAGCGCAAAACCAAAGCCACAAGGTCACCACGGCGAGTCAATTATTAGAGCGCTCAGCCAAAGGTGATATCTTAGCTTGATACAATGCGCTTAAATTTTCCAATTGGCCTTGCAACTGCATTAGCAGAGCAAAGTCATTAAGTTGTGAGTGAACTCCATGCAGCTGGCACGGCTCTCTTTAAGAGGTGAAGGCCAGGTCCACTGCGTTTTTGTGGAGTGAGTCGCACTGTTATCACTGACTATAATGAGAAAACATTTTTCACCTGAATTAGTGAAGTACTGTTTTGCAATGCCAAAAACCCCACTCTCCTGAATCCAACTCTTCTGAATCTAAAAAAAAAAAATGTGCAGCACGGCAAGACGGGAGGCGACGCCTTCTTGAAGTTCCCCCACCAGAATCGCCGTTACGTCAAGCAATTTTAGCGGCGTCTGCTACAGGGGTTGTGCTATAGTTGTTTGACGATAAAAAAGAACATAGTGTTCTGAAGGAGCCGATGATTGAGCATGGCACGTTTCGGGAACTTTTAGCGAACCAACGCGGCGGCCCAAAATCGAAGAAGTACTTTGAAATTCGTGACGTCACACTGACGTACCGGCGCTGGGGTTTGAGCACGCAATTAGAAAGTGGAACTTTCCCCTTCATTTTTTTTCTTCTAACAATAGGCCTAGTATCGCTAACTTGACGAAAATAGAGTTATCCAAGGCTACTTTATAAGTATAAATTGATTGAGAGCTTCTCGCGAGTGTCCCTTTGAAGGCCAACTGTTGTGAAATTTTACTTTGGCTGCCTTGGCCATAGAAGAGTAGTCGGTATACTGTTGAAGCAACCTTGGCAAAGCTGCAGAGCTGGTATAACTGTATGATTTTCTGATTGACCCTCTTTAAACGACACTTAATTCTTGGAGTAATGAGGGAGGTAGTGGCCGAATACTGCACCAGGGAGGCCAATTCCTGTTCAGGTGAGATGAAGATATTTGGAAGATGAAGACAACATAGAGGTAATGAATGAAACCGTAACTAGGCTGATCTCATAAGCAGCAATTGAAGTGGGAGGTAAGGCAACCAGTAGGTAAGCTCTCCCAAGTAACAAATGACCTAATAAAGAAACGACAAAACATGAAAGTGTCAAACTCGAGAGACCAGATAGAATTCGCTGAACTATCAAAACTTATCAACAAGAAGAAAGTAAGCAATATTCCAAAATAAAACGGGGAAAATTGACGAAGCAGTAAAATATGAACGCAGCATGAAATCAGTGAGAAGAAAACTTGGCATAGGACAAGGCAAAATGTATGCCCTGAAAGATAAGCAGGGTAATATCAGCAATTGCGATGACATAGTAAAAGCAGCGGAAAAATTCTATACTGATCTGTACTGTACCCAGAGCAGCCAAGCTACTTTCATTCGAAGTAGTGTTGAACAGGATACAGAGGCTCCTTCTATAACTAGCGATGAAGTTAGAAGGGCCTTGCAAGACATGACCAGGAGAAAAGCTGCTGGAGAAGATGGAATAACAGTGGATTTAATTTAAGATGAAGGAGATACTATGCTTGAAAAGCTTGTGGCCCTTTGCACGCAATGCCTGACGACTGGTACACGACGCAAGTGTACCAGAGAGCTGGAAGAACGCCAACATTATACTCATTCATAAGGGAGACGTAAAAGAATTGAAGAATTATAGACCCATTAGCTTGCTTTCAGTATTGTATAAAATATTCACCAATATAATTTCCAATAGAATCAGGGGAACACTTTACTTCAGCCAACCAAGAGAACAGGCTGGCTTCAGGAATGGATATTCTACGATGGATCATATCCATGTCATCAATCAGGTAATCGAGAAATCTGCGGAGTACAAACAACCTGTTTATATGGCTTTCATAGATTATGAAAGGCCATTTGATTCAGTAGAGATACCAGCAGTCATAGAGGCATTGCGTAATCAAGGAGTACAGGCGGCATACGTGAATATCTTGGCAAATATCAACAAGGATTCCACAGCTACCTTGGATCTCCACAAGTAGAAAGTTACCTATCAAGAAAGGAGTCAGGCAAGGAGACACAATCTCTCCAATGCTATTCCCTGCATGTTTAGAAGAAGTATTCAAGCTCTTAGACTGGGCAGGCTTAGCAGTGAGGATCAACAGCGAATATCTCAGTAACCTTCGGTTTGTAGATGACATTCTCCTATTCAGCAACAATGGGGACGAATTACAGCAAATGATTGAGGACCTTAATCGAGAAAGTGTAAGAGCAGGGTTGAAGATTAATATGATATGCAGGAGACAAAGATGTTCAATAGCCTGGCAAGGGAACAAGAATTCAGGATCGCCAGTCAGCTTCTAGAGTCTGTGAAGGAGTACGTTTGTCTAGGTTAGTTACCCACAGGGTACCCTGATCATGAGAAAGAAATTTACAGAAGAATAAAATTGGGTTGGAGTGCATACGGCAGGCATTACCAATTCCTGACTGGGAGCTTACCACTGTCGTTGAAAAGAAAAGTGTACAATCATTGCATTCTACCGGTGCTAACATATGGGGCAGAAACTTGGACGTTAACAAAGAAGCTCGAGAACAAGTTAAGGACTCCACAAAGAGCGACGGAACGAAAAATGTTAGGCCTAACGTTAAGAGACAGGAAGAGAGCGGTGTGGATCAGAGAACAAACGGGGATAGCTGATATTCTAGTTGACACTAAGAGGAATAAATGGAGCTGGGCAGGCCACGTAATGCGTAGGCTGGATAACCGGTGGATCATTAGAGTCACAGAATGGATACCAAGAGAAGGGAAGCGCAGTCGAGGACGGCAGAAAACTAGGTGGGGTGATGAAGTTAGGAAATTTGCAGGCTTAAGTTGGAATCAGCTAGTGCAAGACAGGGGTAATTAGAGATCGCAGGGAGAGGCCTTCGTCCTGCAGTGGAGATAAATATAGGCTGATGATGATGATGAAATGACACTTAAAGAGCAACTGCAACGAAATTTTCGGAGGCGTAAAAAGCCGAATTTCAGATCGTTTAGACACACAGTAGCCTCTGTGAAAAATTTTACGCTTGAAATACAAGTGGATGCGTCACAATATGCTCGCAAGAACAGATGTTTTTCAAACCGAAACTAAAAAAAGACGCCGCCATTACCTCTAGCCGGAAGGGACATACGACTTTGACCGTAGAGAACGAGCGCATGGGTCGTCTGCTTCCCTTGCTCGTATCGTTCCCGTGTATCAGCGAACATTTCCCGCACGTTTGCGAGCCGTATAGTTAAGTATACTGCTAGCTGCACCGTCCGCTGTGCTCACGCCGTTGCGCGCTCGCGATGTCCTTTTAATGCGAAGCTTTCTCCTGCGAGTCAAGCCGGTTTTCTGCATCTGGTTGTCTATGTTCGATGAGCAGAGCCCCCATGCGTTCTGTGTCTTCGCTTGGAGACGAGAAGCACTACCAAGCTGACCTTGCCTAAAGGGGCTTTAGACTTTGGCGCCTTAATGGACTGACAGATGGCCAGTATGTGTTGTGAGAAGTTGATGGAAATGAAATTACAATGACTCATAGTGATAAAATAGAGCACGCTGTCCGCATTTAAATAATAATTATAATTTGAAACCGGCAAAGAAAGTCTCATATACCTGTAAGCACTTGATGCTAACTAATGGTGAATCCTTTGTAATGGTGAATCCAAGTCGGCGGTTATTAAGTACGCTATACTTATTGCTAAAAATTGTCGTACCTATAGTATTAAGGTCCTGTGTTTTATTCAATTCGTATTACGAAAAAATTTGTCGCAGTTTCACCCGAAAGGCGAAGCACCAATTGCGATAGCAAATCAGTAGAGAGCTATACGGAGTAAGGATAGTAGTTTTATCAGCTGTATGATGATGATGATGATGATCAGCTGTATAAACTTGGACATGCAGCAGTACCAGCAACGCGCAGAACTGTTGTCGACGCCGTCGGCGTTTTGCCCGCTTTCGCACCGAACGCGCGCGGCGTTTTTAGATAAATACGTATTTGGTGCCGTAGCTAAACGTCGCCTCCCCTTACTCCCTCCCTCCCGTCCCCCCAAAGCCTTTCGCGCGACGGAAAAAGTTGCGCTTGCTCTGTATATATGGAAAGGAGGAAAGAGACGCTTAATTCTGCAGCCCTTCAGGGAGCACGGCGCAGAACGCGCGTTTGCTCTCCGACGTGCGTTCGCTCCCCGTGAAAGCGCGCGTCCCTCGCCCCCTTTCACTCGCACATACAGCGTCCGGAGCGCGGCGACGATTTCATCGCCGTTGACGTCATACGGAACCTCACGGCGACGGCGACGGCGGCGGCAGAAATCTGCTTTGGAGTGTCCATATAATTGCTATCGCAATAATAAAGAAAGACCACGCTAACGAGCGGCGCTAGCGTCCGTCAGTGCATGGCTGCGGGATTTGTATAACGAAGGGTCCTTCCCCAGTATGTTACGTGCGTGCGTGCGTGTGTGTGTGTGTGTATGCGTGCGCATGTGTGTGTGTGCATGTGTGTGTGCGTGTGCATGTGCGTGTGCGTGTGCGTGTGTGTGTGTGTGTGTGTGAACGCATGGTTGAGCTAAATAAGGAACGTCGAAGGGAGTTTGCACCTATGCATGCCATCAGCCATCAGGGAGTCTATGACTGATTCATGGGCGTCTTGCCATTTCCCGCACGTGTAGCTGTAGAAGTCGACGCACGGGTCCACGCTGTGGTCGATGGCCCTGCTGACGGTCATACCAGTGCAGTAGGCAGTCCTTGCTGTCGCATAAAGCCACCTTCTTGATTGCTTTGGCCGGTGCAGTGACGAAGTAGACGAGCCCTGCCCCAGTGACGACTAGCACCGCCGCCACCACGCCGACCCCCACGAGTATCCTGTTGCGTTTCTTCTGCTCGGCATCGGCGGCCTCGATGATCTGCATCGCCAAAGCACGTTTATATCTTTAGAGCCTGCCCATGCTGCGCAGGCAGCATGGGCAGGCTCCGTGTCCCGTGTCGGCGTCAGGCCCCGTGTCGCAAAAAAATCCCATGTCGGCGTCGCCGCCGGCATTGAGGGCGTGGCCCCGCCCAAGAAAGTCATCCTGAACCACCCCGACCGCGCAAGCCTCCGTGTGGCGCAAGCCTCTAACGAAAAAAAATTAATTTCTCAAAGTAATATCTGTCACAAAATCGTAAAGTACGACTTACCCACAACCTGCAGACATGATCGCGTCGGATTGTAATTTGAAACAATTATCTTACGAGGAAACACAAACCCCTTTTCCAGCATTTCTACCATAAAACAGCGGCGCGCCCGGGTAGACTGGTTGCTAAAACCCCATCCAGATGGCGCTCGCGTCCTCGGCAGCCGCAAAGATAAGCAAGAGACGATTAGAAGTACTGGTGGAAAAGAAATCACCGCATATCCACGACGTGAACGATGATGAGTGGGCGAAGCACCGGGGGATCATTCGGGTAAACCAGAGCTACGGACGAGAAAGATAGCGCGCGTCGGGAACGAACGCTCTTGTGCACCGCAGCGCCCTACGGACGAGAAAGATAGCGCGCGTCGGGAAAGAACGCTCTTGTGCACCGCAGCGCCCCTAGCTACGGACGAGAGAGCGAGAGCGCGTCGGTAACGAGAGAGAAAGAGAGCACAGCTGCCCCTCTAGCGGGAGCGGCGAGTACTAGCGTGGCTACAATGGCGCGACGGCGGACAAGGCGGGACCCTAAGGAGCTTCGCCCCTAAAGAAGCAGGGAAAACATGGATACGACCTGATCTCTTAAAATCATAGGTAGCGGTACAAGGTAAATTTTTGAAAAAGAATAATGCGAGGTATACAAAAATGCTAGATAACAAGGATAGCATACCTGGGCCGGTATTTTGTAGCGATGACATTAAAGTAATAATGCCTTTTCGCGCTTATCGCGCTTTGTCAGTGGTCAGAGCGACGGTCCGCTCGCGTTATCAACGGGATCAGCCGGCCATGAGTGGTAGATGATAAGACTATTCCAAAATAAGTCATAAGGCATCACTACAAAATCGCGGCCCTGATTAAATCAAGCAGGTTAGGTGACTATTCGTCGCCGCCCACTTTCAAAGGGGATGCTAATAAAGCATCATCAGCATCGGACTGGGACTTAATCTGCCTAATGCGTTTTAGACACGCGCGCCTCGAGGCAACAGAAAACAATTAATAAATAATAAAAAAAATGTCCTAGTGCCATCACATTTTGATATATGAAGGCTAATAATGCCCCTGAAAAAATGTCTTCCCAGCAATGCATTTGTGTTTAAAAGTGAAGCACACTTTCCCACGTAGTGTGTTGCTGTGATGCCTACTCATAAAGAAAAATGTGATGCGAACGGGGCCCGATAACGTTATCGCGTTCCACTCTTAAAGGCGCCCTCCAATTTTTTTCTATACGACGCATAACCAGTTTATAGTTGGGGAAATCTGTAAGCGGGTTTGGGTTCCTTTCGTTAGATCACTCGTGTAATTCTGCACCTCCTCCTGTCTAGGTGTTTAGACCTATAGGCCCATTCATGCTTTTTTATCCTAAGCATGGTAAATTTGTGTATACCTTCTGCTTCATAACTGACTGGACCGGACCGACTGACGATTTCCAGTAACAAGGCGTTTATGAGAGACGACGACAAGAATTTTAAACTGGAGCAACAATTTTGTTGTGCTATGGATTGAAGTTCGGCATTTCTATTAGATCAGTCATTGATGTCCGTGAGATATTGTTAAAATTAAAGGAGGCAGCTTTTCTTTGAATTTTCTACGCGTTCTACTCCGGCCGCGCGCGCAGGAGCCGTCTAAAAAGAGGTAAGCCGTCCAGGCTGCTCTATCTTGAAAGCCCATCCGCGTCGGGTAACAGTCAGACGTGCACTGTGTTTTCGCAGCTTAGTTCCGTGTTGATGCGAGACGCAGCACGAAGGTCAATTTGCTCGCTGCAGCCGCCGCGCTTCTTCACTCCAGCGTTATGAAAGCGAGTTTCCGCCGTCATTGAGTGAGATGTGTTCATGTTTGCTTGTGCACGTGTGAAACCATGCTTGTTATTTTGGTTAGTGTGCCTATGTTTACAAGTATATACGGCCGATAAAACTACTTTCCTTGCTTCGTATAGCTGTTCACTAATTTGCTATCGCAATCGATGCTTCGCCTTTCGGGCGGAACTGTCACTTTTTATGTGGCTCCGGTCGCGCCCTGCCGCCGCAGTAGAAGAGGAACTGTCACTTTTTATGTGGCTCCGGTCGCGCCCTGCCACCGCAGTAGAAGAGGAGATTATGTGCACTAACCTGCCGTTTTTCCCTCGCATAACAGCGCGCAAATTTCCCCGCTCCACCTCTTGCGCGCGGGAGAAGACGTCGCCGCATCAAGCCACCATCCTTCTCGGCTCACCCTCGCAAGATTGCCCTCGGAATTTATACGGAACAGCATGGCGACGGCGGAGAATCGCCTGGAGTGTCCATATAATTGCTATCGCAATAATATAACAAAAAAAATGTAACTAAGCCGCACAACGTCACCACCAGTTAGTCTCCGCGGCTTGTGGCTTTATGATTTTTAACGCGAAAGCGTTAAGGGCCCCGTGTCGCAGAAAATCTGGCGTCGGCGTGGATGCCGGCATCCGTGGCGGAGAAAATCATCTCCAAACACCCCGATCGCGCAGGCCCTCCACGTGGTGCAGGGTTTTGGTGAACGATAATTGAATTTCTCACAGTAAAATCCGTCACAAAAATGGTAAAGTACGACTTAACCCCAACCTACAGACATGGTGACGTCGGTTTGTTATTTGAATGTACGAGAAAACATGATTCTGTTACGCGGAAACACAAACCCCTTTTCCAGCATTTCTACCATACCAACACGGCGCGCTCGGGTTGCGAAAATGCCATCCAGATGGCGCTCGCATCCTCGGAAGGTTAGGGAGCCTACATGCAAGCGCTTGCATGTAGGCTCCCTACGGCAGGTCAAATTGGGACTTCACTGCCTAATGCGTTTTTGACACGTGCTCGTGTCGGGGCAAACAGTAAAATAATTTTTAAAAACGTGCTAGGGCCTTCACATTTTAATATAATACGACTTATATTGCCCCTGGAAAAACGTCTTCCCAGCAATGCATTTCTGTTTAAAAGTGAAGCCGACGTTAAGGGGATCGGTGTAAGGTTGGTCTTTAATAAAAGTTGTCGCAGTTTCACCTGAAAGGCGAAGCATCAATTGCGATAGCAAATTTGTAGAGAGCTATACGGAGTAATGAGAGTAGCTTTATCAGCTGTATAAACTTGGACATGCAGCAGCACCGGCAACACGCAGAACTGTGGTCGACGCCGTCGGCGTTTTGCCCACGTTCGCACAAAATGCGTGCGGCGTTGCTGACTGTTGCCGGAGCCTCTGATATAAATAGGTACTTGGTGCCGCAGCTAAACGTCCCCTCCCTTCCCTCCCCCTCCCCCCCCCCCCCTCCACGGCCTTTCGTGCGTCAGAAGAAGGCGCGTTTGCTCTACATTTTAATATAAGACGACTTATATTGCCCCTGGAAAAACGTCTTCCCAGCAATGCATTTCTGTTTAAAAGTGAAGCCGACGTTAAGGGGATCGGTGTAAGGTTGGTCTTTAATAATAATAATAATCTTTATTTTCATCAGTTCACTGACAGGAAAGCTGCGGGTAAAAGCTGCTCTTTGTAGAGGCAGCTTGACAAGAGCCCGCAGCTACCTTTGTGTAGTACATACAGCAGTGGCAAGAAGCATAGCACACTTTAGTCAAACAAAAACAAAAAGACATACATAGCAGTAACGCAACTTAGATTCCTAACACATGTAGCTCACGTAGTTTAGGTAGTGTACACTTGTAGGGATCAACACAGGCTTTCACAAAACAAAAAGACATACATAGCAGTAACGCAACTTAGATTCCTAACATATGTAGCTCACGTAGTTTAGGCAGTGTACACTTGTAGGGATCAACACAGGCTTTCACATATTTGTTAAGTAGTTTGGGAAGAATGTACGATAGTTTACCTTCTGAGTAATTTGTTCTGGGTGTTTTTACTTTCCACGTGTCTTTACTTCGTGTGTCAAGCGATGTAACGTTTTGCTCTAGGTTGGAAAGGTCATGTAAAAAATGTCTATTTTCTTTGACCTCGCGTCTGATTGCTACAGTCAATTTAAATGCATACAGGTTATGAACGGGTAATATCCCAGCCTGCTCAAACAAGCCGCGCGTGTGGGCATCATACGGCAAATTGGAAAGTATTCTTATGTATTTCTTCTGCATCAAGTATAACTTTTGTAGGTTTGTGTAAGTTGTAGTGCCCTATACCAAAAAAACAATAGGTAAGGTGTAAATAAAAAAGTGATTTATACAGTAAAAGCTTTACATTATTTGGTAACACTGTTTTGCAACGGTGTACCATGCCCACAACGCGCGATAACTGTTCCAACACGCCGTTGATATGTTCGTTCCAAAGCATATTACTTGAAAATGTAACTCCTAGAATTTTTATATGATTTACTAACCCTATTTCGGTATCACCGTACACAAGATGTAAATTATCGTTTGCCGGTTTGTTCTTTTTGTAAGTTGACTTTCCCACGTTATGTGTTGCAGTGAAGCCCATTGAAAGAAAAAAGGTATGCGAACGGGGCCCGATAACGCTATCGCGTTCCACTCTTAAAGGCGAAGCTTAAGCGTCCTCCAATTTTTGTCGTTCAGTAGCTTTCACAGGTGGCGTGGCATAATACTAATTCAGCTGTACACATCGTGTTGCAAATGCGGAAACTATTGTTAGCGTTATCGTCATTGTTGCGCATGACTCAAGGTGCCATGCTAATCCTTGATGATCCTGTGTTTTTAATCACTTTTCTTTTATGTATGCAGAAATTGGGAGAAATATTGAAACATCAGTGGATCAAGGCACTGGCTGATCTAAGGGGGTCAGGGTGCCCTGGCACCCGTCATTTAAAGTGTGTTATGTGCGAAGCACTATCAATGCTGTTCTAGCAACCAAATGCAACGGTGCAGCTAAAAGGAGCGCCTTATCAATTTAAACGAGATATAAAAAAAGATACATTTTCTGCCAGCATCGTTGTTGGTTTCTTTTATTTTTGCGTGGTTGTGACTTCACCGCACAATGTCAGTATAGAATAGATTGACTGACAGATCCAAAACAAGAGAGAGGCTAGAACAAGGAACGTCACCGAAGCTAACGTATCGGCAAGGACTGACGAAGACTAGACCCGCTGTCGAAAAATTGGCTTCAACGACATTCCTTGTTCCACTACTGTTGGCCAATTGACTGCCAGAGCGTCTTTGGCGTTTAAGGAATACATGCTTGCAGTGATTATATATTCGACGATACAGTTTGCGAAAGTGGAACCAGTCTTACGTATACAGGCAAGCTTGAGTTCAGAAAGTGCGTTACAGTGCTCACACTTTTTCTGTTCTGCATGTCGATCTCGTGGGACGTGAGCCTTCTATTCGACGTGATATCGTTGCACGTGAGCGTTCTCTTCGAGCGCTTTGACGCTTTCGACATCTTGGATACCGCGGCCTCACCGACGGGCTTTGTTTCAGCGGCAGCCGTCACCTGCGAGCAGAGAAAATGTAAAATAAGTAAACGTACTTAAGCGAGACTCACGCATATACCGAAGTGGATAGCCCGTCGTTTTGTTTCCCATAGGATAGGCTCTGCCGCAAGCGGGAGCAAGCGAAACGTGTGAACAGCCATGAGAGCGTGACGGACTTCGCATTGCGTGCGTGCGTGCGTTGCTGAGTGCGTGCGTTACTGAGTGCTGCGAATTCTTTGCTTTGTTTTGATGTCAAACGTTGGAGGCGAGCATCAAGTCTTTAGTAACATGCGAAACAAAGCTGTCACAGTAAGATGAAGTCAATGGGATTAACAGTGGACGAACCAGAGAAACCTCAACCTGGAGTGCAAGCTTCTGCAAGAGGACGTGTCTTCCTCAGAGTGACAACTGCAAACAATTACTGCTCTGGTGCCTTTCATCCAAATTCGTCTCCTACTAAATGTCTCAAATAACTAACGCCCGCCCCGAGATATTGCGCGATATCAAAAAGCAGTTCTCTCCTATATTGTTGCGTAGCGTATAACTCGGACTCGGACACCTTGGTGTCCATGGAGCAAACTTTGAGGAACGCCGGCACGCTGCAGGAGCACTTATAGATGAGCGCTTCACTTGCCTTTGCGACCTGGTTGTCGGCGCCTTTATGATGGTGCTGCTGCTTCGAGCTCGTATGTGATGGGTGCTTCTTGTGCGCTGCTTCCGAGGGGCCAGGCTCAGCCATGGTTACGAGTTAGCGGGCAGCGTTTCGCCGAGAGTATGGCCAGGTAAGGACCGGAACGGGGAACAGGGAGACCGCCTCGAACAGGGATTGACTGAAATAGAACGGCCTAGAGGCTCGTCTTCCGCTTCAACTTCTTCAGCAGCGACTGGCGCGTGAGATGCTCGCGAGGGCGTGACACACAAGATATGCTCGATTGCTTGCTCCTTATACCATCGCCCTTACCCATTACGGAAGATTGACCGAGAAACCGGCGGTTAAAGTTACATTCCGTCTCCGACTTCATGTGCCTTAATTCCTGCGAACTTATTCCGTGTTTTATTCCTGTATAACCATAACTTTATAGTGTAGTTGTGTGAATATACTTAGCGTTTCAGTACTTCTTACGTAACATTTATTGCTAGTTGTTTATAGCCTAATTATGTGACCGGATTTTAGACTGAGTATGTTTCATATATCTTTATTTTAAGTTTATGAGTGTTTGACCCATTTATATGAGTTTACAGTAGGGTTTTGTGTCGTTATGCAATTTCATGCCTACTTGCGGCTTTCATTATTAGTACTTCTATTTAAAACGAAGTAGCTAGCGCCAATAATAGGCACCGGCTATTGCGCTACATAAGCCTATTTTCTTATATACAGTATTCCCTGCGTGAACGTTGGGTTGCCGCAGGCATTAAAGAGTCTTAACGCAAGCGTTGGGGCCCCCTAATCTAAAACTCTCTATTAACATGTCATTTTCCATATCATTACTTTCATATATATAGACAAGTGATGTTAGCCACCAGGCAAACAATTCCAGCCCGTCTCTCTGAAATGTGCATTTCAACTGGTAAGCACTGCTTGACCACTCAGCGTCGATGGTTGGAGTGTAGCATGCTACTGTTCTTGCAAATTAAGATGGTGCTGTAGAGACGGCTGACAGGATTAATCGACGAGGCACTACACTTGCACACTTTTTTTTTCCTGTGCGAAGCGGTTGTGGCAGGAGATTATTCGGAGTTCTGCAATGTATAAGTTAATCCGCCGCACAGGTCACAACTTTAATCTCACGCAATGTTTATGCACATCGCCGTTCACAAGTTATGTCGAAATGCAAGCATGAAATTGGGCGGATGGCACTGTGTGAGACGCCGAGGCAGCAATGTCACGATGACGAATGCGATATATGATGCTTGTTGGGGGGAGAATGGTCATGACAGATGTATGCATACATAGAGAGTATAGGAGAGATCTATATCAATACACTAAGGGATGTTAGAAACCTTGTGCCATAACGTCCCACGCCTATTCTATTGGCCCAAGCAAAGAAAGCTTAACTTTACAAACTTTACTGATGACACCAGGTCCTGCGCTATGTTGATGCCGCTTCTCTATAGCGAACAAGCGGACGCAAGTCTACAAGGCGCACGTTTGTCCATTTCCTTGACGTGATTCGACTATAGAATCGAAATAACAGTGCTTTCCTTTCGCAAGAGCTGCTGCCCGTTGACCAGCCGCCTTCACTACTAACACGTCCAACGTTACAACAGGCGTGGCATCTGCTCTTACTGATTACTCATTCCCTAATTCTTCTAAATCTGTAATCACACCCGTCTACTTCGAAACAGCACCGTTACCTCAGGCCAACTTCCTTGCCTAAGGCACGCAGTCGCATTCAGACGCAAGTCCCTTCCTGGACTTCTTTAACACCGCACACTTCGGAGCGCCGAGCAATATTTGGCACTCCAAAGCCGTGCTCTGCGGTTTGTTTATGACCCCACGTATAGATCGCGGCGACCCTCAGCGGTAGAAGCACGAGCCGAGCCCACAGCTTGCGCGTCGTCCTGTGGCACGGATCAGCCCGGCGGCAGCAGCTCGCTAATTGAAAAGCTCTCCGCGTGCGACCGCTCACGCGCCTTGACTAGGCATATGAACGAACCGTGCCCATGTATATAACTGCACGTATCGTGCCGTGCGCACACCACGTACTACGCGCATACGCACCGGGAGCTGCGGAAACGAGAGCACGTCGTGCCGACGGAGCCGCCCCGTACGTGAACGAAGGATGAGCGTGCATGGTGTGTACGGGCGCATCCGTCCCGCCCGTGTAATTTGAGCCTTCCGGGGCAGTAGTCTTGTATACGACGCTTCTTGCCGCTCGCTGAGTTCCTTAGCATATGCCACCGGACAACAGATGGTGAGCGTGCAAGCGAACACATTACGGGCAGCGTAATGCGGTCGGTCGTGACTGGTGCCGTTATAAGGCTGTTCTTCCTGGCCTCCTTCCGGGGGACGAACTGCTGTTGAGATCTCAAGGTTACCCTCAAGAGCAGTTCAGGAAAGGCAGTAGCGACGAGTCATCGTGGGGTTTATATTCATCGGCTTTAAATCTCCTCCTGCTGGCAATAAAAAGTGTACTTTCGAACTGTGGGCCCGTCAGGTGAAGCGGGTACATCTACGTGTTTCAAAATACGATAAGACAAGACAATCTGATTCGCGACGCAGTCATAAACACCAGGGCCCGTATTCATATAATGCTCTAGTATGCTAGAATTATTCGTAAGAGCACAGTCCTGTCAATCATGATGTTGGACAAATTATTAACGAAGGCGTCCGCCGAATGGCAAACGTATTGTGCAGTGTGGTACTTACGTTGCTTTGTCTGGCCCCATCGTTCTTCCTGTTAACCTTGGCACATGTCAAAACACGCATAATAATTGTTATGTCAATGCTAGTCGCTTGCGGGTGACACTGAAATTATAGCCGTTGAAGTAGGCGCCTAATTTTATGTAAGGTCTAGCACACTTTCGTTCCATGAATTAGCTGAAAGGTAAGCATAACTGCTTTCGAGGTGTGCGATTCTGAGTGGCGTATCGACACGCAGTGTTTTTACTTAAACTCTCCAAGTGCCGGCAAGTCGTTTTCAAGGAGGAACTTCTTGTCTCATATTCAACTTTATTATCGTCAGTTCGCGTGCTTCCCACTGAAGTATACACGTTCACGCTGCATAAGCATGATTAAAGGGAACGCGATCCGTCCTGGACTGTGGTAACAGCCCTAAATTCAGCTAAATATGCGAGGTATATATTTACTGCAGCAGATGGAGTGGTTCACATATTTGCCGTTTGAGAGCCGATACTATCGGTTCTCAAGCGGCAGTGCCTCTAAGTGCAGAAACATTCAACTTTGGCTAATGCTACTCGACGTTGTGACCTATATATCCAAGGGAGATACCTAAATACATCCAACTTCTTCAACTCAGGCTGCGGCAGGGATACTCATAAGTGGCTCTAGGATATTAACAAACTATATAGGGCAGTAATGACTCATTCCGTTTGATTGTATTCTTTTCTCATCAACCACCGTTTACGACCAGAGCCGCGCCGACCATTCCCGACGACCGAGAAGAAATAGCACCGGAAAAGAATCGTTGCAGTATCCCGGCCCTAGTGAACGAGTTCCAAGCCGAGATGTATTTTGAAAGCAAGAATTGCTCAGCGGATCAGGTCTAATACGAAGGACTAGACAAACATCTGCATCATGCTCTTTCGCTATGTTTGTTTGTTTATTTGTCTATTTACCGATTTATTCGTGTACTATTATATCCCTTTGAAGTTTTCAAACTTGGATTTCATTTGGCTTAGCTACCCCCCGCTTCGTCATTTTTGTTAGGACCACCTAACCATTTTAAACAACGGCAACAGAAGGGGAACATAAAAAAAGAAGAAAACGAGAAACAAGAAATAAAAAGGGAGAACTAAAAGTTATTTGGCTTGGCCGGTACTCGGAGATGTGTGTCGCTCATGATAGAGATTGGTTCGTTGGTTCACCCTCCATGTGTGGTAGGTAAATAAAAAAGAAAAGAAAGCTGGTAATTGCGGACGAAAACAAAAACCGCCTCCCTTATTTTTTTCTTCTTTACTTTTCTATCCCACGCCACACCTACCCGTCCTACACAATTGCGCTCTCTATTTGCAACATTCGCCTATTTTCTCCCATATTTACTCATTTAAAACGCCACCTTCCATTCTACCATCTTTTCACCCTTCCTGCCTTTCATTCGCAAGTGTACGGTCTGATGGGACAAAATTATCCTGTCATTTCCATCCCAACGCAATTTTTCTTCCTCCTTATCATCATGTTCATCATCATTAACACTTGTATTAGGGGTAGATCGCCACTCCCGTCATCCGAGGAAGTTTTCGGCGCGGCCTTCGTATATACGTCACCGTGTCGCAGTTCTTCCTATACCCCTGAGCTTGGTCATCGAAACTGCGGTCTAAATGATTTCTTCTTGTATGAACGCCCTACGCCTGCACAGTGCTGAGGCGGTTGAGTGTTCTAATTGAGAACGCCGAAGCAAAGGCAGAATGAAACTCAACGACTGCAGCTTCGACGTGCTCACATGCACAAAATCGCAAGCGGCTCGTTTCTAAACTCAATTCACGTCCTTGGCGCCGTTAATCTTTCTTTCCAAAGGCTCCCCCACCCCTTATTGCTGAGGCCACCCCATTTGCCACCGTTGTTATTCAGGGAGCAGAGCTCGATTAGCATATAACCGACGCTCTTGCGCCATTTCTGTGGAGAAATCAAAACACAGCCGGCCGCACTGCAGAGACCTGTATAAAGAAATTACGCTGCTGAATTTTTATTTTCTTCTCTTACTTGTGCCTTCCATCGCAGGGCTGAGCGATCTGAGCGCGACCGGAACCATTAGTGCAGCTCCGTAGAAACAATGGAAGCACGCTGCACATTCCATTTCCGCCCCAGCCTTGTGTTCGTATATATTTTTTATTTTTTTCCTCGCACGGTGTACCATTCTACTTTGCTATAATCTCGAAGCGGTGTTGACTTGACCGCGCGCCCCGAGCACTTTGATTAAAGACCGTTTCAGCCCTCCTTTCTTGGACGAAAGTTGAAAACGTAAACATTGACGTGTGTGGGGTTACACCGCAGGGCTTGCCCCCTGGTAAAGCACGCGATAGATGATAGTATATACAGCTGGCTTTCTGGCGCGGAAAACGGAGGCCGAGTTTAATTTTCAGCGAAGCCACTTTTTGAAATTACGTTGCGGAAATTTCTGTCGGACAGAACGTGCTACGAGGTGACTAATGCTGACTAGCAAAAAAAAAAAAAAAGTTGTTAACATTGAGTAGCTCGCGTGAAAGTTCGCCGAAGGTATCACTACAGCTCTGCAGTTAATGAGGAGATCTCACGCGGAGCAACATATGTATATGAGAAGCACGACTAATGGGACAGGGGGTTGTCGGCTCATGTAAAAATCTATGAAAAGGAGCGGATACGTTTCGGCGTGGAGCTCAGGAATAGCATGAGCGGGGAAAAACAGTAAGAGACTGGAAAAAAAAAACAGCATGCATTTTTAATGAATAGCAAGAGGAGGATATTGCGACTGAGAGCAAAAGGAAGAAGTGCTTTTGAATGAATGAAAAAGTTTGTTTATATAGAATTGGGGGGCCTGCTCCTTAAGTGGGTAGCTGGGTTATTGACAAGGGCAATTCAACGTAACATGCAGGCACTTGTAAGCAACGACGAGAATACGTGATGGTCAAAATAGACGACAAATGATATACTGAGTACTATTGAGAAATAATGACACTCGGTGACGAAAAATAAAATCACCTTTAGCAAGGGTGTGTAGTTAAAGTCTGATAATAAACGCGTTATTTTGAATTCATAGTAGCTTCAGCTATTCCTCCTTTTAAATTTATTTCTCATTATAATTTCTTCTTTTTTTCTGCTACTTAATGTTTATTGGTGAATCTCTCTTGTCGACAAGAATAAAAACACTGCTTCGAGACGAGCTTCATTTTTTCTTAAAATATGTTTCGCAAGAATGTCTAAATATCTATACATTCTCCTAATGCATACATTTTTGGGGGTCTCACTACTAACCATGCGCACATGTACTCTAGTATTCCAAGTTTTAATTAGGTTTTTATAGCAGTCACTAAAGGAATTTTGAAACCTTCTGCAGCTGGAAGAAGGTTTCAAAATTCCTTTCTAAACACTGTCAAGCTCCAGTGTTTAGAAATAAGAACACAAGAAGAGTCTGGCGGTTAAATTGGTCTTACGAAAAGTGACCTCATCAATCTCGGAAATTGGTATAGTAATGAATTCTTTATCTTAATGTTCAGCTATCACTGAAAGTAGTGGTTCACATATTTCACGTACATTTCATTGTCTAATGCCCTCAAATTTAACGCTGATTAGACTGGTATGTGTGCCCGGTCACAGAAGGACTAGTTATGAATGAAATAGCAGACAGTTTGGCGAGAGCGGCCCTTAGTAGTGCTATTCTCTCGATCCTTCCTGTGTCAGCTTTCATAACCGCTGTTAGGTTCAGCTAGGAGGCGTGCGGTCATACGAGTCTCTTGGAACCTATCATTACCAACTTTAACTGAATACCGACACCTCCTATTCCGCTGGAGCAGGAACTTCTGCCGTACTCGAAAAGTTGAAGTCCTGTTTACCAAATTCCGCTGTCGAGGGCCTACATTAAACTATTATCTGCATAGATCTGGTCTGGCACCCTCGTCCTTGTGCTCATATTGTGGTGAGGATGAGACGATATAACAAGTCTTTTCATGAAGCCGTTTCACATCGTTGAGAAAACATATTTTAGAAGGACAATTTCACGGGGCTGGATTGAACCTTGCCATTCCCGATATTCCATCTTTGGGAGCTTCCTCTCTAATACTTTATTATAGGGATATTGATGCAGCTGTTGTGTGGTTTATAATTGAATCCAGAATGACTTACTTACTAAACGCTTAAATTTTTATCTGACCTCATTCATTTTTTTTATTTTTTCAAAGTGTCTTATTAGTGTTTCTTTGTAGACTCGACTAATAATTTTTCTAACTCACACAGGGATCGATTATTAACATATAACGAAATCACGAAACATTATTATTTAAGCCAGACGGGAATACCCATTGCCACACGGTAAGTTTTGCAGAGCCCAAGCGGTCACATTATGTTTGCTACAGACAAGGACATACCCAAGTCCAGATTTTATTAACAGGATCTATCCGGAGAGGGAAATTCAAACCAATTGTAATAAGTGCAATGGCATCATTACTCTTGACCACATGCTTTGGCAGTGCCCCGCGGTCTTCGCAGACTGTGACAAGGAACAAGAATGGCGGCGGCAAATGCTACGAAGTGAATCACTCTCTGACCAATTACGGGCAGTCCAGAAGGCCCACGATGTGGCTGAAGGGCTCGGCCTGAAAGTCCCAGCGTGGGAGCGGCCCGCGTCAACCCAGGGTTGACCTTCAGGACTCAATAAAGTTCTCCATACCATACCATACCGGATTCCTGGTCAATTCACCATAGCGGGCATGAGCCACTTGTGGAGGAAAACCAACCGATCAACAAAGTCTGCAAAAGTTCATTGAAGCGTACGAAAGGTTGCGCTGCTAAGGTACCGACCTTGAGACACTTCATTTTATTTTAATTTTTTTCCTAAGTTTCTGTATAGGCCCTCTCAAAATTTGTGTTATGATTTAGTTGCCTAATGCTTAGTTTTGAATGTTTGCCTTTACCCCTTTTGGTACGATGTTAGGTGTAACTTTCGATCAATAAATCTTTCTTTCGTCCCTCGCAATCTGAACTTCATTTTACCTTTGACTCAGCAGTGCCAAAAAAAAAAAAAACACTTCTACATCTTAGGAAACCCTGGATTCACAGATAAAATTGCCTACACGAACTACAAATAGTTCGCGCTCCAGTTTCCGAGCTCAAACTAAAAGTGCCTTTTACAGTCAGTTATTTTTTTCTTCTTTAAACGTAACTAATGTTGCATCGAGTCAAAGCGAGCTCTCCTAATGAGGTCTTTGGAGTTGGGCAAAAGATGGGAGGGCGTTCCAGTATGGAGGCAACGACTTTATGAAGAGAGTTCGCTTTGACTTGATGCAGCAATAGTTACGTACAAAAAAAAAAAAAAACGTTTAGCTAACTGTAACAGGCAATTTAAGTTCGAGCTAGGAAACTGGACCGCCAACTCTTTGTAGTTCGCGTAGGCAATTTTGCCCGTGAATCCAGCGCTTCACAAGACGCACAAATGTTTTTTGTGCCTCCACACTGGAACGTTTCTGTTGCACAACTCCAATTCAATCAGCAATCCTTGGTGCACACGTATTGATTCAGAACTTGTTCTATACAGCCCCCGACATGCTGGATGCTACAGCTGCCGCCAGGGCACCAACATTACCCGCGCAGTGGCAAGGTTCCGTGGCGATTGGTTGGGGCCGTAATGCATAGATTTGAAATCACATGCGATTGGTATACTGTCCTTGCGTTGTGTACATAGATATAGTTAACAGGTTTCTCTAGTTCATATATCACAGCGAGATCCACATAGTGGAACTTCCAAATGGTATAC
This sequence comes from Dermacentor silvarum, assembly GCF_013339745.2. Taxonomy (NCBI): domain Eukaryota; kingdom Metazoa; phylum Arthropoda; class Arachnida; order Ixodida; family Ixodidae; genus Dermacentor; species Dermacentor silvarum. The sequence continues at coordinate 38,123,989 of NC_051161.1, read as the reverse complement.
AGAAAACATTTCCAAGCGAATGCTGGGCTCAGCGCACCTGAGCTTGAAGTATAAAGTTTGAAGCACTTCAGTTTAAAGAAACGTAATTTTACATTAGTGGAAATCGCCAACCTGCATCACAATGTACCTGCCTGCACCACATGCCACACAGAAATAGAAGGCTGTAAGACATAGGACAAAATATAGCAGACAGATGCTTGAAAATAATTTACCGAGGTTATTAAATTCTTTAAAAGAAATATGCATTGATATTCGAAAAATGAACCTTCCATGATTTAAGGATTTTCTACGTTCTTGTACTTAGGTGTTACTATATAAAATATTATAACATATTCTTCACTCAATAATTTTTCGATATCGCTTATCTCTTAAAACTGATTTGGAAACCTTACATTGCTTTGTTTACGGGCTCTTTTTAGCCATGTTTGCGTTTTGTTACCACTGCTCGGCCAAGTGTATAGGATGCAGGACCGGTCAAGCCTCCAGAAGGCTTTTTACTTGCCATCCTCAACATTGACTTTGCCTTGTAATGTTGGAATAAATATTTTGACTTTGAAGTATCATCAAGTAAGATCAAATTGAAGGGTCTTCCGGGCCTACGAGACGTAATAATTTATGACAAAGCTCTTCTTCAGCGAAACACTGCTCTCATCTTGCTTTGTACCGTTGCTGTTCAAGCGTTAATGGTACAATCATTGATAGCCACGGGGCAAGGTGATCACGCTTCTCGGAGCACAAAGTCAACCATCAAGAATAAAGCGTAAATGTCGGCTCTTTATATATTTCAGGAATCTACTCCGATGCAACACGTGCAACACAGCTGGTGTTCGAGCTGCCTGGGCAGCGGAACATCATCGACATCATCCTAGTCCAGCTGGTCATCGTCGTCGCCTTGGTTGCCGTCAATCTGAACCGCAGGAAGCGAGAGGCAGCCTTGGTGTACTGAGACACATCAGGCTGCATCAGACACGCCGCCGAGCTGTCAACCAGCCTGGACGATTCCGTGGACCCGTGCCGTAGCTTCCACGGCTTTGTGTGCGGCCGGGCGGTATTTTGTAAGAGTCCAATTAGTGGACTGTCCATTTCGGCTGTCGCTGATTAGCGGCTGCTTCACGTGCAGGAAGGAGACTGGCTGGCACCTTCCTGCACGTGAAGCAGCAGCCAATCAGCGACAGCCGAAATGGACAGTCCACTAATTAGACTCTTACAGAATACCGCCCCAGGACGCACTCGCGAGACGACCTGCTGGAAGAGATACACTCCAGAGCGTGCGACATCGCGCTTCGCCAGCTGGACCGGGACGGTAGGTGGGTCATCAAGGCTTCGAGTTCCTTCCACAGCTGCATGGACTCGGAGCGGCATCGAAATGAAGATGTCCGCAGATTCTTTGCAATAAAGAGGAAGGTCGGACTCTCTTGGCCGGAAGAGCCTCATAGAAACGACCACCCCTTGAACGTAATGCTGAGAACTGCGGTTAACTGTAATCTCAATTTTCTTGTCGACGTCCAGGTTAGCTCTAGGAGCTCTCACACCTTGTTCATTACTAGGGGCTTTCTGGTGTCACTTCGAAAGAGAGTGATGTAAAATCACTCAGTAGTTACCGGCAACACGTGAAAGAGCACTTCAACGTACTCAACGTCAAGCCTTCTGATGTAAATTATACCAAGCTTGGGCAACTAGAAGATGGTATAATTCAAGCCAAGTTGGAAGTCATACACTAAAAATCGATCAAGGATTGGTTTCCCATTGGCATGATAGGACATCGAACACCTTCGATACAAGATGGGTTATGGCTTCGGCTTTTGAACAAGTATTCTCAGAGTCGGTACATCTGGACTTCAGACAGTTTGCTTACAGTAGAACATTACAGGATTCTCGAAAACCTAGAAAAGCTATTCCGGATATACGGAGAAGATAAACTTGTCACTAGACCAGCATGGATGTTTGTTCAAACCCACCTGTAGGTTGTTTACAACAAACCAGAGCTTCGGTTTCCACGTGGCCGCTTGACGATTAAGAGGTATGCTTGTCTGGAGTACGTTAATATTTACTTCTGCCTGCAGAGTGTAGTGGATCCCTTGACATATCGTTACGCCTTCAAAGAAGTACGCCAGAAGGTCGAGAGTTTGCCTGGTCATATCAAGCGCACAGTCACAAACAAGATCCGGGCGGCCGAGAAAGTATTTACGACATCTTGCCTCCGATGAATGGCAGCTTCTTCATGCCAAACCTCGTAACGATATCGAATCTTTTCGGCGATCTCGTCTGCCATGATCGCTATGAAGGCATTTACACCAGCTCCACGACAGCAATATACGGGTCTGCACAGTACGTCTACGCCGTCAACTCTGTCCTCGTCGCGAATATTCTTGAGCCTCATGTGCTGCATGCAGGCCACTGCTTCCGTCGACTACGGAGGATTGGGCTCCGACCTGGCCAGAGAAGTGTGCCGAGCTTCCGACCAGCGCGGTGGCAGCGTGGATGAGTACGGGAGCGACACAGCTTGGTGGGGGACAAACACTACGTCGGAATGCACGCGAAACATCACACTTATACTTGCATCACAATCGAGGCACTTGCATCATCCGAGTGCACAAATGCTGAATGTAGTTTATACATTACGCAAATGTCATTATGTTTTCGAAAATTTGGCCTGACTGACTGACCCGTTATCATCATTGCACTCTTTTCTCTAAGGAACTACTCTTTACAGGAATACAAAAAGCGAGCTTCAATGACAAGTTTATCGCTGTACCAGCATTTTTCACACCACTTTGCGAAAAAATATAAGGTTATTCTACTCCAGGCTGTCCAACAGCAGCATTTCCAGCTTGAGAGGTGGGTGCCAGCAAAGGCTAAATGAGAGATTTGCAACACCTAAAGCTCTGTCAAGAATTTGTTATTTCAGGCGCGCAACGTTTAACTAGACATTATGTCGTCCACTACACTAACATGCGCTTATACCGCATTTTACTATGCATTACGAGGACCATCAAAAGTTAAAAATGGCGGTTTTCCTTCCCATAAACCGATGTTCATAACCATCTTGTTGGACATTCTTGTCTAATGTTAATTATAATCCGGTAGTTCCGTTTTAAACATAACGATATTGATATCTCACATTTTCTTCTTTCCACACAATTCATTTTATTACTCGTGATACTATCGAAGTCAATTGGGGCATAGATTTATACCTATAGGGCAATTAAAGGTATTCTCTTCAATATCCAAACAAAATAGAAGTTCGCGTGAAGTCGGATGCTTGAAGTGATTAACTGTGCTCGAACAAGGAGTGTCACTGAGCCGACGTTTCGACAAAAAGGGAATTGTCTTCATCAGCGCCATTACAAAGACAAGACCCCTTATCGAAATGTTGACTCCAGTGACATGCCCTTGTGTGACCAATGTTAATCACTTCACTTCAGTATGCATCATGCAAACCTATAATAAACCTCCGCGCAGTAGAAAATATTGTGTTCGAGAAGCCTTGAGCACCTTGACTGCTTTTTGCCCGAATCTCCTCATGGCTGCAGAGAGGCACGAAAAACACGAAAACTTGAAAGGTATATTGCGAGGCGGCACTGTCGCACACCGACGCCAAAATTTGTATCTACGCAGGGTGAACATGGTTCCCTCACCACTATTCTCATTATGAAAATGAAAGGGGCAAAAAATCCGCACCAGCATGAGTTTTTCCTCAACTGCAAAGCCTTTCTTTCTGAGAAAGCCGTATGGTTTTCCTTCGTAGTTTCGTGCTACATTCGGGTGGACATTTCTTTTTTTTCCTTTCGTGACCATATATATACAGCTTGCGAAATTCCGCAGAACTGATTTGCAATATGCTCATTCTGTGGCGAGGCAGAAACAATAGACCATTTCTCTATGTCCCGTAGACCGTTTCTCTGCAATAAGAAAAAAATTATTACAAACACTGCTCCGCAGTCTTTATTTGTACCTGGAATTCCGTCTATTGGGATCTTCAATTTTTTGGTTGTTTGCTTAGCAGTCCAAAATTATCTCACTGAATCCAATCGATTACGTTGCTAGCCTTATTCCTAGCTTCTCTCTTAAATTCAGTATTTTGTGTAGATTTTGATTATTTCTACTTTCTCCTACACACTAGTATTTTTATCTCTAAACGGCCATTACCGAGACTCAGGATAACTACTGCTACTACTGTGGGTACGTGCCATATCTTTGGAAGAATACGAAGAAGTTCGATGATTGTGTTCTGCCGTCGTGACGCTATCGTCTAAGTCGACATCCAGTTCCTTCTAGCGCTGCGAGAAGAGGAACACTGGAGAAGCATGCAGCGTTCAGCTACAAGTTCTCCTCCCGATTGCTACCAACAAAGCCCACCAAAGCTGGACGTCACCGCAGAACAGGATCCGCAGAACCAAGAGAGAATAATCCAGCGTTACGCGAACAATACCTGGCCGACAAGACCCTGCGCCGTCAAGTTTCTTCTAAACATAAACTACCCAAACCGAAAGCACGCAGCCACGACTCAGTTCGTCGACAGCCATCCCGGCAGAACATGGCCAACAAGTACTTGCCACATGAAGACGTACCCGTCAAAGTCGTTCCCGAGCTGCTCGCGGCTTCTCAACACCGGCACCGTCGAGACGTGTCTCCTGAACGTCGAGAACCGGACGCAGGGTGCCACACTGTTTCCGAGGGTCGTCTACCGGGTTTCTCATCCCAGGGCTCAACACGCCAAAACTTCGCCAACCAGGGATTGCCCCACGAACAGCTACCCGCCGGAGTCAAGCCTCAGAATACTGTGCGCGAGCGGTCCACGCCACCTCAACACCGGTACATTCAAGGCGCGCTTCCTCAACGCCAAGCACCGGACACAGGGTCGCGCACCATTTCCAAGGTGCAACTACGTATACACACGAATCTTTATGCGAAAAGGATTAGTGACAGATTATATTTGTTGATGCGTATAGTAGTCGACAAACGTAAGACTAAATACATGCCACCCTCAGACAGCGCATTTCGTTTCACTGACGACCGTTCAAGTTATTAATGGGGAAATTTTCTTCATTGCTTCAATTGTTCCCAGATTATAAAGTTACTTATGCCCAAATTGTGTTGCTTATTTCGATATCGGCAGGTATTGGAAGCGTCGTAATCCAATTTACGCCACTGCGCTTTGTGATCGTATTAAATGTATGTACAAATCCGCGCACTTTTTTTTTTTTCGGAATAAGAATGCGCCGCGTACGAAATGTGCTGTGGTGACCGTCAGATCCACACATATTTTTTTTTTTGACGCCAGTCATGGAGCATAATTGTTTGTGAAATGGTTAGAACGCTGCGTTAGACTTGCGTCATGACGTAATTGGTTGTCAAAAACGCACTTACCGTGTTTCTTGATGCCGCCTCCCTGCCCTAATTAAACTACCTAAATTCTGGGGTTTTACGTAGCAATATGATTATGAGGCACACCGTTGTGGGGGACTCCTAATCAATTTCGACCACCTTTGGTCCTTTAACGTGCACCAAATGCACGGTCACTGGCGTTTTTGCATTTCGCCCACAATCGAAATGCGGCCGCCATGGCTGGGATTCGATCCCGCGCCCTCGAGCTTAGCAGTGCAACGCCAAAACCACTCCGCCATTACGGCGGGTGTGTCCCGGCCTGTAAGTCGAACGAGTAATCGCTGGCAGCGAAAAGGCGACTATCTTGAAATATAAGCAAGGTGTCTCAATCGAAATTCTAGCCAATATCCTTTAGCTCGGCTGGAAATGACTTCGTTTTACTCTCTATATATTGCAGGAAGAACACGCGTCATGCAGCCTACAAACCGACGGAGGACATAAGAGCACAATATCGTTACTTGCACTTTTAGCGATAGCTCTCGTGATTATTGGCATCCTAATATACATCACTGCTCGGAGAACCACCGCAAGGCCAAGGCCAGTGAAAATGCCCGTCAAGGCCTGCACAAACGCAGATTGCTTACGTCACGCCGCTGCTATCAAGATGGCGTGGAACACTTCGGTTCACCCCTGCGATGACTTTTACGCTTTCGTGTGTGGTTCTTGGGTGGCGGAAAAAAGCCATCGGAGGATGGATGACCTCGCCGCGGAAGCTGAACGCGTCGCTCTCACAGAGCTTCGATCCGACAGACTAGCGCCGGGGAAAGCTAGAAAGTTTTTCTTATCCTGCCTCAACGCCGCTGCAGACGTCCACTCAAACTTGGATGTGTTAAAGATGTGGGCCTCATCAATGGGCATGATACAGCCACGAAATCAATCGCAAGTACGCGCTGTCAACCGGCACCCGTTGGATCTTCTGCTGGACCTGGCCATCAACTGGCGAATGGGACCACTGAGCCTGCAGGCCACAGTGCATCTCGGTAAAAGCCAGTGGGTCTTGATCCTCAAGCCTGTTCTTGGATCATGGCGCGCGCTGCTCGATGGAGAGGACTTCATGTTTCTTGTGGACCAGCATGTTACACTTCTCGATGCACAACGGCCTAGTAGCTGGCTTCAGTGGAATGAGACCGTGGCAGCCATTCGCGCTGCCACCTCCGGAACCATTGTAAGGAGTGCGTCGGACGAAGCGGCGATCATTGTTTCTGATTTGGACGACTTGACGCAGTGGCTTCCGAAAGGTATGTGGCTTGAGTTTATTAATGCCCACTTCACACCCGAACTGACATTCAACGAGAGCGATCCAGTTGTCGTGTACGACACGCCCATAATGCTGAATATCGGCAACGTCTTCAAGCCGAGGAGTTTAAAAACTCTTTCGGAAGTGTTCTCCTGGCTTGTCCTGGAGACGTACCTCGACGTCATTGTTACGCAATATAAGGCGCACGATACAGTGGACAAGGCGTGGTTGACCGAGCACAGTTGTCTGTCGCACACAAGCTCGTTCTTGGGACTGCTTAGTGTTCAACGCCACCTCCACCGGAAGTTTCCTTCGTGGAGACGAGAATCTGTAGACAGTTTTCTCAAACACATCCGCACTACGTGGGCTTTGAATGTGGAACACGCTCCGTGGATTGACAATGATTCGAGGCGTCAAGCCCTGAAGAAGGTACAAGCGCTTAAGACGGTGCTCTGGCCTGCCGATGAATTTTTTGACGGAGAGTCCAGTGAAGCCTTGTACGACACTTTTCCCGACATGGACAAGCCGTTTGCGGCTAACCTGATTGAAACCGCGCTTGCGCTGCGAAGACTCGTTAACCACTCGCACTACGTAGACGTGTACACGAAGCAAATGGCTGTCGAGTCCGATATCGTCGCGTACAAGTACCACCTCAACGAAATACACATCGCACTGGCAGCGCTTAACCCTCCAGTCTACTACGACGTAGAAATGTTCGCCATGACGTACGGAGGCCTGGGTTCGCTTTACGCCAAAGAAGTGTCCAAGATATACGACTCTACCGGGAGATCTTTAGATGCGAACGGAGAGTTGCGCGTTGCCCCGTTCAACGAGGAGTTGCCCGAGTACAAGGAGAAATTGCGCTGCAACGTTACGAGCAACTTACCGTCTTATGAATATTTCGCTCCCGTTTCCGGTCTGGAGACTGCTTTCGAGTCGTACAACGTCGCTGTGTCGAGGGATTCGCGGAACTACGACTACAGGTTGGAGACACTCGTAGAGTACAGCAGCGACCAGGTTTTCTTCATGACTTACTGCCACATTCTGTGCGCGCCTAGGACCGACTATGCAGCTGAGGAATATTGCAACATCCCGCTTGGCAACTTTCAACCTTTCGCGGAAGCCTTTGACTGTCCCCTGGGTTCGTACATGAACCCCGAAACGAAGTGCACCTTATTTGCCGCGGAAAAGGGACATGACGTGAAATACCCTTGGCGGCGTTCCGATAGCATACTTTGAATGTGTTCGATTACGCGGTGTAGCAGTCTCTCTTCATGCGATGTGGGTCGATTTCTCGATCAGATTTAAGTGTTGCTGTAAGGCTCGTTAGTCTGATTTGTGCGAAATTTCTTGGGAGATTTCTCGTGTTTTCGTTGACTGTTTTCTTGAACGTCAGGCTCGGTTCATAGCTTATAAAACATTCTGCAAATGCCGTTCTCTCCCCAATGCTCCTCTGACGTAACCTAGATGGCGAACCTCCTGCGATAATGAAGTAGTGTAAGTGATCTGCCTAGTGATTTCATGTAACTTCTCTTTGTTCCTGCAGCCACCCTTTCCAAAGTCGTTCGAACACAATCGACCTCCCACAACGACGCGACGATGAACACCCTCATCTTCGATGGCGCGAGTTCAATATATCTAGGGAAGCTAGCTTGTGGAAGTTTGTGCGACATCTATCAAGCGAGCTTGAGGCAATGCAGTTTGATCTGTTGTTAAGAAAGTGCTTAGTCTCATTTAGCGCACGGTTTCCGCGCGGTGTTATGGTCCAAGCTCCCCAAATTAGTTTTTTTTTTAATTGTTAAAAATATTTTTATCCTAAAAGTAAATGGTTGAATTATTTAGGAAGGCTAAGCTCACTAAGAAGACTGGTGCGTTTTCTTTAGGGCTTCTACAATACTACTGGCCCATAAAGACAAAGGTCGCAGAAGCGTTGCGTATTGTCTGTGTCCGTGTTCTTCCTACATGGTTGAAATATCGCGCATTGGTGAACTGGTTGTTACACGACTTGAAAAAAACAAACAGCGCTAAAAACAGGTTTAAAGAAGAAGACAAGACAGCGCACGGTCTTGTGTCTTGTACATTAGATCATTTTCTCATTGTCGGTCAAAGATATTCTGAATTGCGTAAAAAAACCTTAGAAACACCGTTCCGCCTTCTTAGATTAGAATTAAATGTTCAAAATTTACTATCATTGGGGGCCTCTACCCTTGGGCACAGCGACGGGAACGTTGTCGATGCCATTCAGAATTACATTACAGGGTCAGAAAGATTTAGATGACAGAATCAGGGCTTAGGGTTCCGAAATATTTTTACAAATTTGATGACTAGCTGTCTACTTCTTTTTTTTTAGTCCTCATTTATTCCTTTATTCTATTCAAGTCATTTGATATATTCTAATTATTCATTCTCAGATGCGTATATATTCCCACATTTATGTTTGTATTGTTTTATACATCTCCTTTCTGATTGTTATTTCAAACTACCCGGTTCTTGGCCAATCCCCCAGAGTGGGTATGTGCCAGTAACTCCAAGGCTCTACATCTACATCTTTAAGTGCCGTCTTTAGCACTGTTTGTTTTCCAAGTCATTTACAGACGCATGCCCGTTTCTCTAGCGATAATGTACCAGCCATCGAAAATTTCTTCAGCGCACTTTCACTGCCACTGATGTGTCGCATTCCCGAGCCTGGTGCGGTTAAAATTGACATTGCAAAGGCAGACGACGCCGGGCGTCCTTGGTTCGTGAAATGTGGCCAGTGTCCGAGCGCTTTCACCGCCAATTAGCATCCCGTCGCGACACGTGCTATAGATATTAATCGAGTCGTCCTTTCCAGCCTGGAGCCAGAAACCGGACTCTCCTTGCCGACGCGTACATGCACTGTTAAATCGTTCATTCCAATCTCTCACAGTGAATTCCCATCTTCGCCGTCGTCATCGTCACTGCAAGCAATATAAATGATTTTATCTTTTTTTTTTTGCGTGCAGGGCGGCGCCTACCACAAGCGATATACCCGATAAATTAGGCGGCCCAACTTCACACAGTAATAGTGCGCAGTAAGACTTGTCGATGTCGCATCGTGATGCAGAAGCTGGTAAAATGGAAGGTATACGTTGCTCGGCTTTCACGAGCTAAAAGCGTCTCCATTCGGGACACAGAGTAGAGATAACCTCCGAGCATCAGGACGGCGAGTTCGTTCCTCGAATGCTGGATCATTGTAAAACGTCGACATCGACATGCTTTCTGTTCTCAGCAATAACTGAAAGAACTTTCAATGACCGCATTCCGTAGGAAGCGAAACGCAAAGACTGCTCAGGTACTTAGATTTAGTCGCACGTTAAAAATGGACAGAGAGAGAGAGAGAGAGAGAGAGATACTTTAATGAGCGAAAGGTCGAGAGGTCGGCCTGAGTCTTGTGACTCTAGCCTGCTGCTCCACGCTGGAAAAAAGGTTTGGAGGAGTGACAGAGATGGGGTAGGAAGATGAAGGTGGAATGGGGATGATGGTGATAATGATGATAGCTGCTGCACCGTCTACTGTTTGTGTGCAACCCGCACGTTATACTTCACTCCAAGTGGCATAAAAACGGGGTTTCTAAAACTGCAAGGGTTGCTTTGGAACTCTAAACTTAATCAATCAATGAATAAATAAATCACATTATGCTTTTTTGTAGGGTCAGTCAAGCGGCAACAGAAAAATGGCACCACGCGCTACGCGCTATCGTCAAACGCAGACGCGATGAAATGATCTAAGCATCGAAATAACGGACGGTTCCACACTAGTGCATTTAAACCGAGCACTTATTTTTGATGGACATCAAATGCCCGCCTTTGCTTTCTCCCATTCACACACATCATCGGAAAAAGGAAACGGGAAGCGACTGTCTTAGATGTTGCGCTGTTATAAAGATCTTTTGTGTGCTAAATAGGACGCCGTTTTGCGACTTTCAAGCGCAGATGAAACAATGGGAGGCGCTTTGATGGTTATGTGACCTAACATCTCCGGGGAACTAAACCAGTGCACGCATTCTTATGCCACAAATAATACGCAGAGGGTCTCCCTGTCGGCTTAGAATCCCTGGCTCAAACTCGCCTGCAGTTACGACGCACTACGTGACCAATGACCACATCGTCATCGGACACCGTGGGAAGTCACGATGTGCACTGCTGTATTTTGTAACGTATTCTCGCACCAAGACGTCCGTCTAACTTTTCTAGCATGGAGACTGCCGCGTGCATATTCTGGCACGTAATTTCTGCTTCACTGCAGAGAACTAAGGGAGGCCTGCGACAGAAATACAGAGAAAGTCCCGCGGAGGTCCGCGGAAATAAATTAACGCGGTCTCGAAAACGCGAGAGGTAAGCGAACCCGGCATCGAGAAGACTCGTCCTCTATCTGGCCTGCCGATTCTACAGAGCGCGCCGAACGCTTTTCAACGCGCATCCCTCCCCCCTCCCCCTTTTGGTCAGTCAGTCGGCGGGCAATCGCCACCGGTCGCTATACAGGAAAGGGCGACAGTGTATAGCCAGACTAATGACTGGGGACGCTCGGGCCGCTCGCAGTATATAAATGCCATTCCGGGCAAGGGGAGGGCCAAGGCCTACCAACCTGCCTGCCTACCTGGGCCCCACGCTCAGCTTAAACGATATCTTCACTCGCAACAAGAGACCGCGCACGGCGGCGCCGAAGAAATATGACGGGTTGTCATAACCGGACCCGGGTGACAGCTTTACTTGGGCTAATCCGGCTGAAAAATCGGGGCCGGCAGTTGAGCATGCGATGCAATCGTTGAAGACCTATTTCCTCGCCGCCGCCGCCGCATTGCGCGGACGATGTCTTCGCTTTTCGTTTCCCCACTTTCTCTATTTGCTTTCAACTTTCCGTGACCTTTTCTCCTCACCTTCCCGAGCATGCGTCGTACGTAGTATCCGCTGGCTGCACACGTCGAAGGTGTACGACCCTCTTAGCGTGACCCGAGGCGACCTCTGTGGCAGTGGGGTATAGACATTGACGAAAAAAAAAAAAAAGCGTAGTTCGTGCTTTCTTTTACTCGAGCCGGTATTCTTCGACTTGTATAGCCCCACGAGATGTCTCATGATTCACTGAGATGGAGTCACGGGTGGCGGAGACCAGAACGGAAGGCGGGCGGGCGGGGAGGCACGATGCTGCCCTCTGTGGGCCAAGGGAATTGAGGAATGCAACGAAGGCAGAGGGCGACTCAGTTTGCAATGGTAACTTCATATCAGAATTGACAAGTTCGGCTGCTTCGCACACGCGGCTTCGAGCAAAAATGCCGTCTTATTGCTGGTGCAATAGGTCTTATAGCAAGCAAAAAGGCAGTCGCATTTCAAGGTGCGTCTCATAATAACTTTTTTTGCCCTTTATAAGGACGGAAACGCGACTTACATCGAGCGCGAACTGGCAAAAAAAGACGGACGAGAGCAGCTCGTCCAGCGGTTTTCTGGTTTTTTGTGCAGGCCTGCAGACGATCTGAGCTCCTCTGTCGCTCTACACTTCGTTCAGAAGCCGTGCTTTATTTTGTCCTTGTTTTAAATAACATCAGATGGCGCAATGAGCTGTTGAAGAGTGAAGTTGGAAACATAGACTCATCTGTGTGCAGTGAAGCCCATCTTTGTTACAGTGTAAAAAGTCTTCGTAGTAAACTTCACCGTTTTGACAAAAATGTTTTGCATTGTCTTGCTTTATATCGTAATCAGACTCATTTGAACGTGATGTTAGGAGAGTACAGTAACTTGTGTGCAGAGAAGTCCACTTTCGTTAGGGTGTAGAAAAGATTATTTTGTAGTAAAATTTACCTTTCTGGTAGAATATATTCACATGGTCTTGCTTACATTTCTGAGGTGAAAGGCGCGTAAACAACGGCACACACATGAGAGAGACACACACGCTTGTGTGTGTATCTCTCTTATGCGAGTCGTCGTCTACGCCCATTTCACCTCAGAATATGCTAAACCAACGCACTCAGTTTTCCATATTAACGTCGAAAGATTGTCAGACTCATTTGCACGCGGAATAAAATTCCATATTTATTGCAAGTTCTTGGTTTTCATTTTTTTTTACCGTCCTTGGTGGGTTAAAGATGCTTCGGCTCCTCCTTAAGGGACACCAGTTCCATCGGCTTAAATTGATAAAGTATTCTCTAAATACGTAAATTTCGTTGATTTCGCGCTAATAGATTGATTATTAGGAGAGAAAATAGGAAGTTTTAGAAATAACGTACATAAGCGACATTGAGCACGCAGGAACCCAAACTCCTTTGAAGGACCTTTTTTTGTTGTTGTCGTTGTTTTTTTTTTTTTTCTACTTTGGGTTCTTTCGTAATGCCGGTGGTTTGCGTCCCCTAACTTTGGGTATGCAGTATCTAAAACTCCCTAATGACGGTCAAAGTTTCAATTTTGAATTTCGCGCCGGAACCACAGGGTCGGTTCGTACCATCAATCTGACGTCACTTATGACAAATTACTTTATTTTATTTATTTTTTCCGGATTTCGCCCGTTGTGGTTGAGTAAACGTTCTTGAAAATTCCTAAGTTCAGTCTTTGACTCTTTTAGAATACAATGTAATTCATTTTTACCAAATACAAATCTCTGCCTCGAGCAGACGACGACGTCACGGCTAACTGGTGCGGAAATTTCAAGGCGACGTGGCCACCCGCCTTTCGTTTCTGCGTCTTATCTGGCATACCAAATGTCTTCTCGTGGTAAGGGTGGTGTTTTTAGTATTGTGGAAGGGTACAGCTAAAATAATGTTTCTCACATACTCTGCAGGCATAACACATACACAGGAATAGTGCCGGCACTTACAAGCTCGCAATAAAGTTGGAAGCAGGTATGAAAAAGGACGTCTCGCTGGTAAAAACGGGCAAAATGTGCGGAAACGCTGCCGTAGCTAGCACAGCTTCAGCGGTAACCAAAAATACATGTAGTTTTCTTTTTTGATTTCATTCCTTCTCTACGCAGCAGCAATCTGCAAAGTGTCATCAGCGATTATGCAGCCTGATTGTTTTAGGACGCATCCGTGGTGTTCGAAAATAGCCGCCGGCACCTCGGCCAACTAACTCGTCGTCCACGTACGCGCAGAGGAAAGAGAACGGAGGCAACGGCACGATGCCCGTGGCGCCACCTGAAAGCCAAGGAGCGCACCGCGCAAATAGTAGAGCGAGAGCTGTACGCTTGTGAAATCTTGCAGCACAAATATACAATTAGTCAACCTTTCGAAGCACCATCGGACTTTATTGTCAAAGGACGTTATGAAATCGATTTCGCAAATATAATGTGTTTTATGCGTTTATGTGTGCAGGATGGTTACGAACACACATAAGCGTACTTACCTTCGGGGAGGCGGGGGGGGGGGGGGGGGGGGGGGGGGGGGAGAAATAGTGAACTTATGGCTGCCAGACAGCGACACCTCGAATTTCAGCCCAGTTTTCCTAATGTAAAGTACCACCCGATTCTTACACTAAGAAACGAAGGACCACATTATAGAGGGTGGTCAAAGTTAAGTCGACAGGTTTTTTTTTTTTTTTAATTATGTGCTTAGATGTACATGAACACCACCTGTACAATAAGGTTATGCGCCCAGGGGGACACAGAATTAGGTGCTAATTATTGATGTCGGTGGCTTAATTAACTAAAATTTAATAATTAACTTTTTAGTGGCTGTTGTAAGCAGGCATGTTTGTATTGAAAATTTAGAGGTAGTCGTGTTTCTACACAGCATCAGTTGGAAGAATTCTTGTAGCGTGTCTGTGCTCCGAGATATCCGACTCCAAATTTTAATTGTCGTTCGCAAGATTACGCATGCAAGAGAGCTAGGATCGGCGCAAAGCTCCTCCCTGATGTGACGCGGCTGTTGCGTGCGGCGTTTTGTCTGACAACAGGGCGGAGGCACAGGCAAAGGTGATAACTGTTCCCCTTCCCCTCTCGGCAAGCGAAATCAAGATATGACAGCGCGAACGCCGTACGCAACAGCAGCGTCACAAGGGAGGAGCTTTGCGCCGATCCTAACTCTCTTGCATGCGTAATCTTGCGAACGGCAATTAAACTTCGCAGTTCGATATATCGGAGTACGGATGCGCTCGAAGAATTGTGCCAAATGAAACTGTGTAGAAACACGATTGCATCTAACTTTTCAATACAAACATGCCTGCTTACTTTAGCCACTAAAAAGTTAATTATTCAATATTAGCTAATTAAGCCACCGACATCAATAATTACCACTTCATTCTGTGTCCCCCTGTGCGCATAACCTTACTGTAGAGGTGGTCTTCACGTACATCTAAGTCCCTAATAATAAAAAAAAAAACCTGTCGACTTAACTTTGATCGCTCTGTATAAGCCTGAATCGAATTTCTCCTGACTTCTATCAAGGTGTTTTTCTTTCTTAATTGCAGTCCTGCCATTGCGAGGTGGCAGTTCCTTCCCAATAGGGAATAAACGTGGAATCTTCTCATTTCTCTTGTTGAGAGTAGATGACAGAGGCCAAGTAAAAACGTATCCCTAACAAGCATATATGCGATAAACTATGACGCGTTTCCACAAAAGCGAGTTGACCACCTCGACTCTGAACGGCGAGGTGCCTCGCGGTCTGTCCATCATCCTGCTGAGTGCCCCAACACTTTATCAGCTGGCTGTCCCTGACGTCTTTGGTCAAGGGTGGGTCGGCTTGAGGGCAAAGCAACATTTATTCGGTCGGCACCTGATCGGGGCTGTTATCGGCTCGAAAGTGACTGACTCCCAAGCTGGACTCTCACGTGAACTTTTTATCTGCACGCGTGCGACACGCCACGGCGTTTGACTGACGGGACCAGCGCTTTCCGGAAGCGAAGCAGCACACTGGATATCGCGCATCCTGCACCGCCAGTCTGTACTTCATCTATACTATATATGAACCTCGCATCTGGGCCGGGTTGCCTCTGTGGTTTATCAAGAAGCTCGTCGGGACTATAGTTTTGCAGAGGAAGAGACAGCTCTGTATAATTCCTCCTGGTGTGATGCTCAGTAGTCGCTACTCCTTCAGTCGATAAGCAACGCGTGGTTTCATTAGACACGCACCGAAGCAGAATCGTAATGGATTCGCTACGTCAGCTTCTAATGTTCAAGAGAATGTGCCAGTGGAAGACTGATACGTCAAGAGTTCTCTGAGTGTCATTTTGAACAACTAATGCCGCTAACCAAGGGGTTACGGCAACGAGTACAATATACAAAAGTAAGAAAATAAATTAATGATGGGACCAAACGCTCATCAAAGTGCTTCTACGCTCCGCCCCGTTCCATCGTCAGTCAAGGAATGTGCGTGCCTGTCGCAAAGAGGAGCGCCTTTCTTGGGAACATAGGAGATCGTCAGTGCGCGAGCAAAACCTTGATCTAAATAAATGCGTTTTATAAAGTGTGCAATTTTGTTTATGTTTGATCGAAGCCCTGTTGTATTGTGCGAATTCAAAGTAGCTTTCAAAGGAGAACGCAAGCGAAGCAAGAAAACCCTGAACGATTGGTCTATAAAGATGTCTAAAATGTGTGGCATCTTGTCCTCTTCAGCATCTTTCCTAAATTTTGATTGCATTTACAGAACTGTTACCAACCGCCTCCACCATCTTCTTATTCATTGACCCTTCTCCAATTAGGTCACTAGTCACCCTCTACAACAATGGCATGGCTTGTTCATTCGTCAATTCAATCATTTTCATTCATTCATTAGTTATTGTTTTCTTAATTTCTCTCTTACCAATGTCTGTTTAGCGTCACACTGCAAACGAGGACCGTCAAGCCTTTGAACCTTACAAACAGACGATGCGCAGCTCAAGGCAGTTGTTGCCAAATGACTTCCGAATTGCCACTGAAAATGCATTAGGCCGTTATCTCTTCGGACACCTTCATTATCCTCACGCCTTTTTTTTTTTTTCTATAACAATAGTGCCGCGCACGCGGAGACAAGCAATCACGGAGTGGCGTTCAAATTTCAAAGTGCAGCGCGCTTGGTGCATTCAACGTCGATGGTTCCCATGAGACTCGCACCGACCTCGCAAGCCGTAGCTATCCAGCACCCGCGGCGTGACAGGTTTTGACGTGAGCAGACAGAGCTGCGACAGCAGGGCCGCGGCCATATGTATATATAGAAACCGCACAAAGCCGTAGCGAAGAGACGCAGTCGCTCATATTCGCATAACAATGGAAAGAACGCAATCATCTCTCTTCGTTCGCCAAGCCTCGAAAAGCGCGGCGCGCTATACCGAGCGCGGACATCGGCTCGATGCCGTCGTCACGCCGATAACGAAGCGGCGGTCTAGCGTTTAGCTAAAGGACGGCTAAAAATTAAGACAAAAACATACAGCGATGTATTATGCAGATAAGGAACATGGGTAGCGCTGCCAAACAAATTACAAAGTCACACGCGACGTCATGGCAAAAAAAAAAAAGAACATAGAACTGACAAACGTCTGATTTCATACGGACGCTCTTTGGAAAAAAGGGGGAGGGATGGAGGCACTCTTCGAAAACCTCCCCTTCGTTAGAGACGAATTGTCCCGACAGTCCGTAGTGAAGTCCCCCCTTCACCCACTACCACTCACCACACCGCCGGGATCTGTCTCCCTTTCTTTCTTTTTTTTTTCTTTTCTTCGAAATTTGTTTCTCTCCACGCATGAGCTGGCCCACATGGCAGACCGCTACTCAAAAAAGTGAAGCCCAAGCGACAGCAAGGGAGAGAGAGACATTACAAAGTCCCCGAGTGTCCCGGGGGAGTGCTTCTCGGGGCCACTTCCTCTCTCAATGAACGGTCGGAAAACGACGGCGGCGGTTTTTTGAAACGAGTCCTCAGGGAACAAACCGAAGCTAAGTGGTCTACCGGCGTTTTGGGTCACGCCCTCTAATTGTGAATTCGGAAATGGGAGGGAGCGAGCAGTGGGCGCGCGGAAGCGATCGCTGCAAGAGGTATATGCTATATCGAAAGGCACGGATGGATGCGGTGAAGAACGTTCGAACGACACGCTAAAAAAGAAAAGCACGAAACGGTAGGGGGAATGTCAACGCGGCTTCTATGAAGAGGCCAAGCCGGCGTGGTGTCCTATTCATCTTTTTTTCTTTTTTTGCCCTCGCGGAAGAAGTCATGCGAGTGCCTTTCTAAGCATCCCCCGTTAAAACTAGGTTTAACCGCGACGGGAGAGCTTTCGCGTTCAAAAAGGCACAAGAAGGGAAAAAGGAGCGTCAATGGCACAATGAAGTAGCAGACGCGCGCGGCCTGCCCTCTGTCGGCGAAAAGACGTGAAGACAGCTCTATAGTGAACTGGCTACTTTCTAGTTCACTCTTTGGACAGCAGGGGGCGCGCCCGGCGCATTCCCTATACAGACGGCTGCGAAGCGGCCACTCGCTGTTGTCGTATGCAGGAACGCCGAGCGACAGTTTCGTGTATTTCTTTCTCTTATATGTTTGGGCTATGTATGTCTGTCAACAGAAACGAAGGGACATGCGTACCTCAAGAGTGAAGGAGGGCGTATCACGCCCCACGGTCTTCATGCGTGACCGCAAACGGTCAGTTCTGGGCAGCTGCAGGCTGGGTCCTTACAGCGAAGCTATTGGAGAAAGCGCAGTACTCAACGTAGCGTCGCACTGAAGTTAGATGTTGCATACATGGCAGCAGGGTTGCTTTCGTGTTGACGCCACCTATAGTCAATCTGTACAACGAAGGACATGCACAGGAATAAACAGCATGCAAATAACCCTTTTCAGGCGATGTGTGTACAACTGTACGCGCAATTGAATCCATCAAAAATGTTCATATTCAAGATGTGTTGCATACACCTTAAGGCACGTATGATTGCACCTATTCCTGCAAGAATACTACGCGCGAAGTGTGATGAAGAAATAACGCAACACAGGCGTCTGGGTTTTTGTCTGTGGCACTTGCAAGTGGTCATGTGGTGAATTCCCTTGTGTCACTTTCTTTGAGAGTGATGATTTCCGTCAAGCAAATTTCTCCAGTGGATGGGTCAGTTGTGTTTCCGTTGCTAAAGTCTTCCTTGTGAGACTCGGCGTTCACATTTCAGGTAACAGCCGAACTCATAGAAAATGTTTTTAATTTTAATCTGTCCTTCTGCTGTGCGCGCTTTTATTGATGCTGGAAATCTAAGAAATGCAATAAAGAAATATGCTACGCACACATAATTAGCAGGTGAATGGAATACAGACAAGAGACACAATGTGTGTGCCTCCGTGCCCTAATATTTTAAGGGATACTAAAAGAAAATATAAACTGGAGCTACATCAATAAATTATTCCTCTAGAGCTCTGTCATTGTTTCCTGTGTGCCAGTATATCACTTTGTTGCGTAGAAAATTACCACCGAAGAGCCCGCTACGGCTCCTGAATTCCAATTTGAACCGCCCGCGCCAACACGGACAAGTTGACATAATCTCCACATGAGCTCGTTCTATGCTACCATCTATGAGAGAGCCAGTGCTGACGTCACGTGAGAGGTGCCATAATCTACAACAGGTGACACCACTATTATTTCTCTTATCACCATTTGCTCGCTTACAAAACCTGTGTTCTCGCTATGAAGGAGGATTTCGTCATTACAGAAGCCAAATCTTACAATCTAGCTCGACTTAATATTTTCCTTTAGTGTCTCTAAGAAATTGGTGTCAAGCGCTGGGTCACATTTAGCACGCAGGTTCATAAAGTGCTGGTTCTCTAATAAAGGTTTTTCCTCCTCCTGTGGGCGTTTAAAACAACTTGACATGTTTGTGCCATATAGGCAAAAGTGTAGAAGCTAGGGAAGCCGGAAAAGCAGGCATAAGAATTGTCATCATACTGACAAAAGTACAAGTCAGGCCCGAGAAGTAAGAAGGATTCGACAAAATGTTAATAAATTTGACGCCTAGATTCGACACATTTTCATATAGGCACTGCTAGAGAAGAAAGCAGGAAAACGTCTTCTGGGGCTCTGCTAAGCTTCAATTAAAGCACCTGCACGCAGTAAAACCACCCTGAGCAATAAAAATATGTGATTACAACCTTATAGTTAGTTCGAGACAGTCGGCGACAAACTCGCCCAACTGTCATATTGCAGATTGCAGTGCTCCCGGCAATCTCGAAAAAAAAAAAAAAAAAAACTGAGAAGCAACTTCATCATATAGCATTACCATGCAATTTCTTTCCTTATATTTATTTAAATGGCATCAGCCTCCGTGTCCGGCAAGTCCCCAACACTCAACCATACATAAAATAAAGACTCAGAACCGCGACGCCCCCAAATGAAAAAGAAAGACGGAATATATGTTCTCCACAGCCGGTGTACGTATATAGTTCGAAGCCGCTGGCCTGCTGCGTAGCGACCTACCGATGCATGTTTCCGATAAAGCAGCAGCTCTTAACATTCGCGTCACCCACCAAAAAACGCAGGCAAAGAGGAACCGGGAAAATGAAAAGCGTATAAGCCTCAAATTAAGAGAGGAAGGCGAGAGAATGCCTAGTGAGCGACGGGGGCGCGATTTTAATTTCCACAGCTCGGCCAAAGGCGTACGATAGTATGCCCTCACCGCGCAGCTGAGGCACAAGCCTTCGGTATCGATCGCGCGCATCGCACAAATTACCGTAATTATCGCGCGTCGAGCCGCCAGACGCACCGGATGAGCAGCGGACTAGAATTAACGTCGCACGCGTCTAACGCTTCTTCGACTGCTTCCTCTCGTCTTCCTAC
Source organism: Dermacentor silvarum (assembly GCF_013339745.2). Taxonomy (NCBI): domain Eukaryota; kingdom Metazoa; phylum Arthropoda; class Arachnida; order Ixodida; family Ixodidae; genus Dermacentor; species Dermacentor silvarum. Next base: position 38,103,649 of record NC_051161.1, on the reverse strand, counting down.
TTTTTTTTAAACATTTTAGTTCTCTTCACGAGGGTGCACTCTTCAATTCCGCGTTATGCTCCAGCTCCAAGCGTGCCAAGGCTAACACTCTGTGTATAGCTGTCTGCTCCCGGCTTCGACTTCGCGCGTCATTACTCCACAGACGTCGAGGCTATCTGATCCGATCAGGCTTGAAGTGTGCGCGCGCGTTCCTCGTCGATGAGCAGGGAGAAAAATAAGAGCAAGAAGAAGAGATAGCCAAAGTCAGGAAGCAAAGGAGCAGATAAGAGAAGTTGAGGAGGGAGTGACGAGAGTGACGGTGGATGTATGTGAGACGCGGACGCGGGTGAAAATGTTTGTGTGTGTGTGTGCGCGCGCGCAAGGCTGTCGCGTGGACTTCGAACGGAGATAAAAGGCGGGAACTGCCTGCTCGGGGCTCACGATTGTGGAATGTGGAAGTGACAGGCCTTGCCCATGCGGGGATGCGATGGTGTCTCTCGGCCAGGGGAAGGCAAGGAGGGGGTGAAAGCAAGTGTGATTCAGGGGTGGGCGCAGACACGTCCGTTGATGCGACCGCGAGATTAACATGTCACGCTTATGGAACGTCCACCGATGAGCACCGCGGTGCCACAGAGGTGCCACTTGTGCTTGTACGAAGCCGGAAAAGACGTCTTAATTTTAACTTGTCTTCCGGTTTCGAGACACGTATACAGTCGGGGTGACGGCTAATGTGGGCGGGAATTGGCTCTCGTGTTCTGCGGCTTCGCATCGACCAAAAGTCTCGTTGCAAGGAAGCGCCGGAAGCTCATGGTAAACCGGGCAACGTTTTACTTCATCCTCTGTTTCGCTGACAAAAGTATGCAGAAAATCATCTGAAATACAGGAGGGTAGCACTTGTGCAAATGCGCGACCTGACCCTAGGTAGAGCGTGCCCAAGTAATGTCAACGTTTGATGCGTGACGTCACGTAAATTAGAATTGATAACAAAGGAATCTGCAAAGGCTGATCTGCGAAAGATCTACCAGGACTTTGGCTCTGCTAAGCAAAAGTCGTTCCGTGGCTGAAGGTTGTCGCCGACCGCGGATGAAATAGGGCATCAGTATGATGTCACGCACCTCCTTTCTCTCCTTCTTTTATTATTTATTGGCATGATGTAAGAAGAGAGGCTGGTGCCTTTAGGTGGCACCGGCTACTCCTTCCTGTCGCTTGGCAAAGAAAAATGTTATCACATAATTTGTGAAACAATGTGTCACAAAGGCATCTCAGAATACAGTCAGTATGAACAGAAAGTTCCGTACCTGACTACAGGAATACCCTGAACAGAAACATATAGAGAGTTGCATATGTAAACATAAGTACTTCGAATTGTCCGAGAACAGATGCAGAAGTTCACAGTTTTGCAGACGAATGTACAAAACGTATGCACACATACATAACATACTACATAACTACTTCAGAAAATAAGCTTACATCACAGACATGTATTTCTTAGGACCGGTAAAATTTAGTATAAACCTGTGATATTGGCATTTATATTCTGTCCATCTCGTGAAACCGGTTGGAACGAAACCTCAACCGGCGAGATTTCTTTAAAAGCATTGCTCTTCTTTTTTTCTCCTGAAGGTTGAAGAAGAATGATCTTTCCTCACCGTGAGAATGCACACTGTACGTGTTGCGACATTTGCTGAAACAGCCAACGCAGACAAAAATAAAAAAGTTGTTCTGCATGTCGACAGAATATCCAGAATGCAATTTTCCGTCTCCTTGTAGGAAATGCAGGCTAGCCTTTCCAAGCGTCGCGCCGCATATGCAATTTAGAAATTTAAAGGAATAAGTGAGCAGATTTCGCAATGAAACAAATGTTCATGCACCTGACGTCCGCATACATTCCCAGGTCATTGAGGCTATGATAAGTGAATCGTCACCATTCACGCTTTTGCTATTTGAGCATACTTCCAGTTGGTAATTCCTTCCTGTTCCGCCAACTTGTCTCAAAGCGAAAAAAATAAACGATAAAGTCCGACAAGATTACGGCGCTCTTTTTTCTTCTTCTACATTTGTCAAGCTAAAATCTGAAGCCGCCCAAAGCCGAGTCGGCCCAAGGTGCATCGAGAAAGTTTGAACCCTACGTTCACAAAGTTTTCTCGGTGAGGTTTTCCACTGAAGGGATAACGGAAAGGGGGGGGGGGGGGGGCAATTTATCTTTCTAAACTCTAAGGTCCTCCTCACTGAGAGGGAAAAAAGTCTTCAAGCCGGATTTTCTTTTTGCAGCTGTCTCTCTCTCTCTCTGTTCGATGGCGTATGAAGATGGAAGCCGAAGATAGCACATACGATATAACGTTAACCCTATAGCTGCCAAAGGGGTTTTGAAGGAGCACGGAAAAGCGCGGAGAAGACGAGAATCGTCAGGAAATGAGGTGGAAGAAAAAGAAAAACAAAGTGCCGCGAAATTCGGAGAGCCGCCGTAGGAAGACGCAGGCCGAAAGCCGTTCGGAATGAATCACAACAGATATGCAGCCTTACAGGAGTGCGATATATTAAGAAACACAAAAAAAAACACAAGCAATCATATCTCACTTTCTTCAGAGCCTGGGCCGGAGACAAAAGATAAAAGCATCCTCTTTTATATTTCTTTCTTTAATCGGGTACAGGTTGCAATGCGTATCTAATAGGCATAACTTATGCGCAGAAGTATTTATTAGACGAAGGATGAAGAAGGTGAATGTTGATTTTGTGCCCGCGCAAGCTTCCAACAGTTTGCAACAGTCGACACAAGAGCAATTGATACTGTGAATCAAAAGTAAAGAATCCATGACTTGGAACGACAGGCGTACAAAACAAGAAACACGAAAGAAACGTTCTTCTTGTGGCTGTGCTTAGTGCGGCTGTCTCTTCAAACCACGAATCCCTCCCATCTTGCCCGGCGTAATGTCCTTCTAAAAGGAGATAAGCCTCAAAAGCAGATGAAAAATTACAGCACACGGTTTGCCAATGATCCCTAAGCTCTCTGCCTTCCTTTAAGCCTGTAACTTCGCGTGCAGTTTTGAGTAATGTCAATATATGAACAGTCAGTCTCGTGAAGTTATAACAGTTAGCTAAGTGAAAGTTTATGCTCACAATCGCGAAAGATATGGCAAGTCCCAGCTCATAAGATGCCATTCTGGTGAGCTATACAGATAGATTATTAAAGCCATCTGGTACGCGCATTCTTCGTACCTTTTTTTTTAAAGCGAAGCCTTATATGTCTAGGCGAAATCGTACATAGCTAGGTGAAATCGCCTGTGTAAAGAAAACTATCATCATCAGCACTGGCTCGATCGAGCGTCGTTGTCTTTTTCCGCAGCTGGCTCGTTGGCGCCCCTGGCGCAACCGCGCGAACGCGCTCGTGCCACTGCTCCCGCGTTCGTCGTTGTCGTCTGATTCCACAGCTGGCTTTGTTGCCGCTCATCATTCCAGCGTAGAATTTCACTGCTTTCGTCGTAATGAGGAGACCACATTTACGGGGGTATGAGCCATTCATTGTCTTACATAACTGATAGATTTAATTTTGAAGTAATTTAATTTCGAAGAATCGCACGCGGCAATAGTGGGCGAATGCTGCTAACCATGCCGCCGAGCAAGCTCTAGACATCGAACGCAAGCGACAACGGCGGACTGCGGGCACACCGTCAGTGACGTCGTTCTCTCCGTCGCAGCCGAACGTGTGCGTAACCTCATAATTGAGAAATACTTTAATGAACCCGCGGGATTGACCCAGTTATAAACACCGGGGCCGCACGTTTCACCATCGCTGGTTAACCACCTTCACGGAGTGGAACGGCCGACGAATTTTACAGCGTAAGCTGTTATGGGCTCATTCCAATAGCCGTTTCGGGTCGCGATGATGCCGCCGGCGGCGGCGTCCGCCGCGTAACCGCTATCGTCGGAAACGCGAAAAAAGTGCCCGATTTCCGCCGGGATCGAGCCCCGCCCGCTGCGTGGGAGCCGGATAATCTACCACTAAGCCAAGTAGGCGCTTGCTATCGGGCCGCGGAAAATACCCTATAAGGTAAACGCAGGGGGAGACGACCCGAGCCTCCGCCAGTATGGTGACGCCATCATGGTAAGATGCCTGCAAACGCAGCGTCCGCAGGCGCAGACGACGATATGCGATTCAGACGAGGCGCGCAATCAACGCGCTCCCGAGCTGCCGAGCCTCCGCCAGTATGTTGGGGCCATCTAGTTAAGGTGCCTGCAAACGCGGCGCGCCCGACATGTAAGTCGCAGTTGTAAGGCTTGATCGGGCTCAGCAGACTGCTGTGCAGAGAGCATTGCAAGCCGCAGCTCGCCGTCGACGCCGGGCGGACAGTTCATATCGTTCTCGTCAAAACGAGGCGAACAGACTGCCGCGAAGACCCTGTTGTGCGTGGTGCCCAAACTGTAGCTACTCTTGAGCCGCTCCACCAGCTTACGCTGTGACTGTGCTGCGTGTGCCGCGCAGGCCTGTGACTTTTTTATCATATTCCCCTCCTGCGTGGGCCAATCTGGCTGGATTAAATAAATAAATAAATAAATAAATAAATAATAAATAAATAAATAAATAAATAAATAAATAAATAAATAAATAAATAAATAAATAAATAAATAAATAAATGTCAGTCTGGTGAGTCTGAAGCGGTAATTGTAAATGAATGCTTCTACGTTCGGTCGCAGCGACGAAAAGTTTGGACGTTTTATTGACCCTATAATGCCAAAGCGAAAAAAACAAAAGAAGTAGAAAGATGAGGGATTGGTGTCGTGATAATACATTCCCCCTCAAATGGATCCGTATAGGCGTCCGCGCAAGGCGCATAGAAAATATTGTAACTTTCACATCGCTTGTTTCTGCGGATGTTTAGCGCCAGTTAAATAAACTCTTATACTTCGTCATATAAAAGAAATGAGGCAATGAAGCCGGCACAGTACGCTCATTTTATACTTTCTCTAGTTCACTTCATATATCTGAACTTACTTGTTTTTCTCTTTTTCTTCGCGAATAAAAAGCAAAGAAAGAAATTTGAGGAAGACAAACCCAATTAACTCTGGGCGAAAGAGCCGCTATTCCATGAGGTTCAATCGACTGTAAATTGATTTTGACTCCTCTCGCGTCGCCGAATTGTGCAGCTATACAGAGTACAAAGCCGAGGGGAGGGGGGGGTGGAGGGGGAGAAAAAGGCGACACACACGCAAAAAGAAAATTCCCAACGGGGCTTCCTCCGATATGAACTTGAAGAGAACCGAAGCACGATAAATGCGGGGGAGACCTTAAAAGAGCGCCGTAGTAGAAAGTAAGGGGCAGGAACTGAAGAACAGAAAGAAAAGTGGATGAAAGAAACAAGTGTGGGGAAAGTAAGGCTTGAGGGAAGACTGAAAATAGTGCTGGCTTTAGTGGAGGTAGGAAGGGAGGCGGTTGGTGGGGAGGCTTGGGGAGAAGTGTGACGCCTACGGCTGAATAGATTGCGCGCCCCCCGCACGATATCGAAATTGAGGTGGTCGAACTGCTCAATCGAGCGAATTGTCCGTTCCTTTCGAGGGGCCCTATAGGGAAAGGAGGGAACGACAGAGTAGTAGTTGGCGACAGAGGAAGGTGGGGAGGGAAAAGGGGAAACAGCGGCTGCCGGAAGGAAGGTGGAAGAGTGCGATAGCGACGAGATACGACGCTCCATATGAAGCCGAAAGGGAACGCGGGGATTCCCGAATTACACACTGCGGCGACTAGCGAAATGAACTCACTCGAAAGCCAGCTTGCGTGGGGAGGATAAGGGATAAATAACGGACAAATAAATTTCAAATGAAAAAATAAATGAGGCCCGTGCACAGTACTGGGGACTATCTGCGCCACATATGTGATCGCTGCAGAGGAGACGATGGAAGTACCCAGTCTTGTCGGGCTTTATTGTTAATAAGAGGTCATAATAAAAAGAGATTAGGAAGCGCGAAGTCGCAAGTGACTCGTTGGCAGGAAAGCACATCTGCCTTCTCTTTCATGATAAGGCAATAATTTGTCCTCTTCCTATTGTCAAGAGTTGCGCGACTGTCTGAAGTATTCTGATTATACTAACTGGAAAAGCAAGACTAATTCGTGGCTGAGTTCCAAGCAACGCGCTCACGCAATGTTCCTCAGGGTAGCATTATTTCTTGCTTCAACTTTCAACGCATATGCATTTAATTTCAATGTAATGTGTTCTAGCGAGCTCACGCATGCTGTGTTGCCGGAAGAAGCTTAGGCCAAGTATACATGTACGAGTATAAGGTAACGGCAAGATTAGATAACTTCTTCCATCAGCTCAACTTAATATTATTATAGTGTCTCCGTTTTGGGGAGGTGCTTCCTTTGCCATTATTGCTTTGTGCTTCTATTATTTATCACTCGTTCCTAATTAAGCTTCTTGCATCAAGCTCACTTATTCCGTGATCAAAACCTACCGCGTTAGCATGCTGCCACTTCTAATACTAACGCCATTTCATCATACGGCCAGAATCAACTTTCACTGACATCTCGCCGACGCGGCACCCCTCTCTTCTCATTAAGTGCTCAAAGCATCTCCGTTCTCCCCCGTTTTAGCCTTAATCATCATGTCCTTATCGAAAGTCATTCCCCTGTTCATTACAGTTGCAGTTACCACCAAGTCTCTCAGGATATGACGCAAAGCTAATGTGTCGGCTGTGGGTCGAAGTAGCCTTCAGTATTTCATACATCTATATCGTGTCGGAATGTCTGATGAGTGCTGATGCGAGTGCTGATGTGAAGTCACTTATCGATCACCTTTTCTGTCATTGCTCTCAACTTCCCATCTTTGATAAATAAAAGACAACGCCGACCAAGTAATAAAAAATATTGAGCGAAAAAAAATTAAATAGAACGTTTCACAATCGTTGGGTAATGAGTGGTTGGCCGTACCGTCTGACGCAAGTAGATGAAATCCAAGGTTTGATGGAATCGCGTCTGATCGACGCAAAGCACGATGAATAAAAAAGAATGTCGACTAAAAGCGAAAAAAAAAGAAGCATTTAGTGAAAAAAAAAATAACGATTCGGCTCCCACACGGAAGCCTTATTCACAATCAATGTCTTCGGTGTGCCTCGAGTCACTGGACGATCGGCCTTTCACCGAAGCTGAGGTCTCCAGAGCGTGGCCTCAGCGCTCACGAATCCAGAAAGGCGCACGACAGCTTTTTTCAGTACCTGATTGGAACAGGCTCTGGTTTCCGAGGGTAGGCAGGCTGTGCCTCAATTCCGCGTTTATTTCTCTTTCCCCTTTCGTTTTCCCTTCCCATCCTCCTCTACACGTGTAGGTTAGAAAACTGGACAAAGTCTAATTAACCTTCCTGCCTTTTCCTTCCATCGTTCTCTCTCTAGCTCTGTTTCGGGTGTGCGGTGTCGCGAGCGCTGTGTGTTCATGACACTCTATACGTGCTCCATACACAGCTCAGCGTTCTCATTTCAGGAACTGCTAGACTGTGAGACGATAATACTGCAGTCGTTTCAATTTCATAGCAGCGTTGCTTTACGAGCCATATCCTTGAGTGTTGCTCGAAATACTCGATCGCAGCTGAAGGCTGTGACTGGCGGACTCGCGCGCAATGTGTAGGCCAGGAAGGGGGGGGGGGGGGGGGTTTAAGTGTTTACCTAGTGGAGATGTCCATTTCGTCTGCGGTAGAAGTTCTGATTCGCTGGGGTACGCGTGAGAAGGGGACAGGCGCCCCCAACCACTCCCCACTTCAGCTGCAGGCGAAATGGGCATGTCAACTAGGTGGACACTTGAACAAAACAAAAAAAAAAAAAAGAGATGGCTACAAGTACACGTGGTGCGCATCAGCACAACGTCTGCACCTTTATCGCGCCTACTTCGCGCTCTAGACCGGATGGTCGAATCTCGCTTCTCTAAGCAGACGAGAGTAACCAGAAAAATGCACACTTTACAATTATCACAAGAAAGGCGTCACCGACACAGTGAGTGGTGTTTGCAGTGCTACCAGCCTAGCTTTCTAATGCAACTTTGCTGTTGAGTAGGAAAGCTGCTTCATATCGAGTCAACTATGGGGTCTAACAGCCTAAAGTCAACACGCAGGCTATAAAAGGCTCCGTAGAAGGGGTTCCGGACTAATCTCAACTACCTTAATTTTTTAATATTTTTAATCTCACGCTTAAATATAAGTTCATGAACGTTTCTTGCATTACGCCTCTATCCGAATGCGGCCGCCACAGTCGGTAATCGAAATCGCCACCATCCTGCGTCAGCAAGAACGCCATTGCCACAGAGCAACTGTGGCAGTTAACAGAATTAATTGCTCGGTATCAAATAACTTTCGCTTGACGTCAGCCAAAGTTATTCACCGCTCCCAAGCGGTCACTGCTTCCGAGCAAAGCCTCCTTTCCACTACATTTGTCCTTTCGGATGCTTTCACAGCGCGAACGGGCGTGACCAGACGAATCCCCACACGAAATCCAGAGCATATAGACTGAAACCTCGGCTGCAACGGCAGTTCAAAGCGGTGTTTCTTCGCCATCTCCATCGTTCAGGGTCTCTAACCCTTTGGGCCGCTGCCGATGCTCGGCCAAAGACTGAAGTTATTGCGAACTCCTCACGATCTCGGAGGGAGCCGCCTGCTGTGCTTACGAAAGTGGATCGGGGACGACTTCAAGGGATCGGTATGTGGCGAGAGCGGCGCGACGCACCTTGGCTTCGCGCATCGCATTCGTCTTGTGCGCCCGTTCCAGCGGCTACCAGACACTCCTACGGCAGGCCATCGAGGCGCTTCTATTAGCGAGCACCGCCCAGAGCAATACGCGTGCTCCGCGAATACTCTTACTTACAGCATACCCGCGCAATTTCATTCGTCTCAAGGTCACGGTCGAGCCTCCGATCGACTCAGAGTAGCTAACTAGTATAACCGACAGTTGTCGGTTCCTTAGACTATTGCAATGCGCCGATGATTGGATACATTTCCTAAGCATGTACATACGAGATAATCTTGCTAATAAGTCAGCCTGGAAGCGGGAGACATATCGTAAGCTGGCAGTACCATTTATTGCAAGTTCCTAATGGCCAATTATCTCAAGATGCATCCTTTCTTATCGCCCGAGGCCGTGCGGTATACTTCGCTTCTTAGAGGGTTTATTGGGATGTCAAATCTCCAAGTCCAGCACAGGTATACATAAAGTTACAAAGGGAGACCTGAATTCATATAAGGTGCCGTTCGCTTCGTGGAATACGGCTATCACCGTCGCCATAAGGAAAGCACTAGCACAATTCCCCGCCTTAAGCGCGCGGGGATTTTTTTTTTTTTTCAGAAGTATAAGATTAGACGTATAGCTTAACAGCCGCGACCATGCGCCAAATGCGACAAGCGGGAGAATTACACTCGGAGTAACATATCGCAGGAACGCGACAAAGTGTCTCCATTCTCGAGGCAGTTCATCGTTGACCTTGCTGTAACCGAGACCCCATCCATCATCGTCTCCATCACATTGGCCGATACAGATTCCTCAATGGAGAACAGGTCAGCGCGCCTTATTCGCGCGTATCTTTCTCTTACCGTCGGGCCCGATGTGTCGCGTATCGTGTATATACTGTGTAGTCCCAGAAAGCCATGCATGTACCTCGTCTCTCGATGTTTCAGAAATCGATCGCGTTCTATCTATGACCACGGGCAATTTCTTTTTCAGCGCGAATGAAACAGCGAGAACCAGAAAGAAAAGAAAGCGAAAGCCGCCTCCATCCACGACATGGTTCGGGGCAGAGCCGTGCGCGGTTCATATCGCCACTTGCAGAATCGACACTTTCCCGTCACTCGTGAGTGTAGCCAGAGACATTCAGCTACTACACACACTCGAAAAAAGCAATCTGCCGAGGGTCAGGAGACGAAGGGAAGGGATCGCGCCCACTTTGAAAGAGGAAATAAACAAACACACGGTGAGCGAGAAAAAAAATAAAACGAAGCGTTCAGATGTCGGGCGGATATCGCGGCTTGCCGGCGTGAAACACGGAAAAACCATCAGCGCAACCTCGCGGGCTGCGGTGAAACGCATCAACGAGTCCGCGCGCGGACCTGATCGGCTTTTCGCCCTGGAGCTTCCAAGCTGCACTGTAGTGTAAGCATCTGCGGTACTACGACGTCGAGCGACGATAGTCGAGGTGGACGTTGTACTATACACTTGAACCTCGTCTCGGCGCCATGTTCTGCCGCGGTCGTTGAGATGGGTCGCATGCTGTGGCGGCATGGCGGCGTGCAACTAGGATGTGCAGGACTACCACGCGCTGAAAACCCGTGGAATGTTTGTCCCGTGTTGACAATCTTCCCAAGGCTGGCTCGAGGGCGTGCAGCGCCCAGGCCCTCCCTCCGAGAGCGTGTGGCGGTGACCGTTTTGAAGAAGACGTATCGGGTGCCTCCGCTCGGGACTGTGTTGTTTCTTTCCTCCGTCGCGGCTAGCCCTATTTGTTGCCTAGTTGAGTGCAGCATTGCCGATGCGTGCTGGTCACAGGCGCTTCATTCCTTTATTTTTCTCTCCGCAACATGAAATAGTTCCACTCTGCGCTTTAATGCCGACCCATCTCACAGTTGCTCGTAATACGTGTTGAACCAGATTGGTTCAACAATGCCACCATCCGCTTCACTGGTGAGTGTCCGCATGGCCAACTAATTAGAAGGTCGATACTCCTATATCACTACGAAGGCATTGGAGAATAGCATAGTGGGAGCACGGAAAGCAAAGAAATAGCCGATGAGCCGACGCGCTAAATTTTATACCCCTGTTTCATTATGCCGCTTGTGTGTTTCTGTTGTGCGGAGCTTTAATGCCCTCGTAATCACGCACTAACAAGTTGAAATTCCAATCGTGACTGAAACTTGTCCGTTAAGAGCGTAATCAAGCACATTGTTTAGCAGCGCTTCTTACAAGTAGCTGATTTCCTGCTGTACATGTAGATGCTGTATATAGATGCAATTGGCAGGCGCCCCAGGTGCAGCGTACAAGCCGCAACGTTCTGATTTGCCTCAGTCAGTAGTGTATGCTTACACCACAGAAATTTTCACTTAGTATACAGCTGTACTTCTTTGGCGTAGGATTCCGCATGCGACCAGCAACTATGAGGAGCACCAGTGGAGTACACAGGACTAACTCTGACCCACGTTGTCATGCAATACATACACTCATTTTTTTAGAATATTAGCACAGTCTTCGTCACGATCAATCTAATTCATTCAAGTTTTCTTAATTAAACTAAAATGCGAGACAGGTTACGACCATTGAACGCAAATGTAGTATTCCCTGTTATACTTGCGCACCGTCTGTACACTTAAATGTAAGCATACAAACTTTTTTTTTAGCCTTTCGGCGTCACGTCGCCGACGGGATTCGAACCCCCCGACTTCACGCTCAACCTAGCGCAAGATACCATAACTTCTCAGCCACAGTGCCCGGCGAATCACCGCCACGTGCTTTTTTTATTTATTTTTTTAGCAAAAGTACGCGCGTGGAGTCGGCTTCGATATCGTGCACAGAATGATACAACGAGAGCGGCGCTTACTTTTTTTTTTTTCCGCCGGACGAACTCGCCATCGTCGCCGCATTTGTGTGCATAAGGACGCTGCGCGGATTTATCGTCGGTGCCGGGGAAGTGATGACGCTCCACGTTTTGGAAGGAGGAGCGGAAACTGCCGCGTGCGTGCATGCCGGCCACGATATCTCCGATCTGTTATATATGTCCCGTGCTTTTCATTCCGTCGCACCCCGGGGGAGAAAGAAGCAACAGCAAACGAGCTGCCATGCGACCTGCCGGCCGGCCCCCTCCTTACATTCGACGGGACGCAGTTGGCGACTCATTGAAGCGCCGCTTGTAATGTAAACCCGGGGCCTGTTGAGATCTCCCCGCTACTAAATAGGCGGGAGGAGGGCAAGCGAAGCGAGAAAATATCGCATAAGTAAAACACCTCGAGTCGAAACTGAAGGAAGCCGGCGGAGCGAAGACAGAGAGAGAGAAAGAGGAAGCCATGCTACCGCTGAGAGTTGACGGTGAGCGAGAACATGTTTTTAAAGAGAAGTTTGAGAAAGGAGGGAGAGGTTTTATGGGCGTCGGCGCTCTTGCGCGGCAGTTGTCCCACCATACATCCTAGCCCGAAAGCAATTAGCGTTCGTCTCTCGAAACAGACGGAAGGCGGGAGATAATATAAAAAAAAACGAAAACGTAATGAGAGAAAGAAACAACGACGGAAAGCAAACAAATACGCTCGCTCATTGCTTCGTTTTCGTTCTGGTTTGAACGAGGAAAGAAGCCAAGAGCGGGGGATCCGGAAGGAAATGAAATGTTTCTTGTTTGATTTTGTTTTTTCGCGTTCGCTAAAACGAGGATTACGAGTCGGAATTGCGCTTTGCTTGGAAGCCGCGTACTTCTTCCGGTGCACGCGAACGCGTGAATACGCTATTCCAATGTGAGCTTCAAACATAAATGTAGATAAAAAGCACGTCGTAAAGAGCAGACAAAAGAGAACATGAAGGAACAGTTCGGTTCCGCTGTTCTTATCTCCTCTACGTGTCGCAGTTTGTTTGTTACGCCGCTTCTTGGAAGATTAATTATCATCAGCCCGAGAGCAGCGACTGCCCACAATCTTACCACGAAATCGTTTAATCGAATAAGAGTAAAAAAAAAAAAAAAAAAAACCACGCCGTCAGAATCTCGCGTACAATTAGAATCACGCGAAACACCAGCAGCACCCCAAGAACCTGGGCGAGTTGCATTGTTTTTATGGCAGACACTTAAGGCCACGGAATGGAAAAGAAAGAAAGAAAGAAAAAAAAGAAAGAGAAAAAGAAAGAAGAAAAACAATGCATTGGAACACCATTTTTTCAATATAAGGGTGCTGTAGCAGTGGTAAATCCTTAACAGAAAGCAATGTTGTTACGTTTGAGTTGGTACATGAAGAAATCGAAATCCAGCGCGCTGAAGTTCTAAGAGACAGTGTACTGAGCAACGTTGAAGATACTCGGGCTCAATTTTTGATATGAAGACTAGGATCTCAAAATGTTGTACTGTGCAACACTCACGTCTCTAAAAACGGAATGCCAAAAAAAGTAATCGTCACAAGCCTAGGGCGCGCATACTTCCCAGAAAGTAACGCAAAAGCAAGCAAAAGGGCATTTTAAAGCTTATGAGGAAACATGAGCTATTTATTTTCCACCTGCCGCGACGTTTATCTTTCTTTCTTTCTTTTTTGTTTCTTTCCTTCTTTTGTTCATTTACTTACGCATTGCCACACCCGTTAGGACTTTCTCCGTAATTGAACAGGTGATATATAGAAATGCACACGTGCAAGAACCCTGTCCTTCCCAGCAGCTTGATCGTTATTTTACTGTACTTCATCTCTCGGAGCGAAGGATTTATATCAAGCTCATCCCCACCCAAGGTTCTTCTTTTTTCTTTTCCGCCTTTTCGTCTTCAAACCCTTCCCCCCCACTTTTTTCACGCATGGCCGCGCACTCATAAAAACACGCGCATAACGAGAACACTGAACGTACGGAGAGGGAGCGCGCCGCCGGAATTGCGCGCACAGAATAAGCACGAGCTCGCAAGAAAACTATAACGACGAACGGGCGCAACGCACGCACAAGAGGCCCAGCGCTATCCCATAAACACGGCGAATCAACGCAACGACGTGGGGGCCCAGGCCCGTTCCGTTCTCTCTTTTTTTCGTCTTCCTGTCCAACAAAAATGCACGCGCCCGACAATCCGACCCAACGAGCGCGCGAGCACGGCCGAGGCATATACCGTATCTATGGCTACTTTGCTCGCTTTCCATTTTGAGCATGAAGGACGAAATGTACCGTGAATTTACCCGTATAATACGAGCTTCTTGTATATCCGGACTGCGGCACTTCGAATATGCTTCTGTTAGGTTAGAAGAGTACGTGTCAAAGGTTTCAGTGGCTCGAATGGGGCCATTTTAACTAGGAAGCGACTATAAACCTGACTGGTTTGTCATATCCCCCCTTTTATGGGTGCAGAAATTTGTGCTAGTAAGTTACTTGTTTGTTTCTTTGTCGTGTTTTATTCTTGGACTTCGTGTTTGCTGGAATTTCTTTCGAAACTCTAAAGCCTTATTAATTGGCCTTGTACTGGAATCGTTCTCAAGTATAATATTACACTCAGTGCAATGATTGTAGAACAGAGGTATAGAGAAATGCCGTAAAATCCAGCACAGCTATCACGGTTTTTTTCTTCTTTTTCTTTTTCCTGCGAAAAGTGGCTCTGGGGGGTGGGGAGCTAGGAGAGGAATTAAATGACAAGAAACTGAAGTGGTTTTAGTCGTACAATACACGCGTCTAAACTCACTCTCACTTTGTCTATACTGATGGACAATATTGTGCCTCATACTCTGTTCAATCTCCAGACAAGGAAGATTGTGACATGAACGTTGTTTGCACTTACATATGTTAGTTTAAGCCCCCTACTAGCCCATGGCTATGGTTTTAACCAGTGTCGCCTATTTTCATGTGTCGTAATCAAAGGAACGTGTAACGAAGAAGAAAGAAAGAAAGAAAGAAAGAAAGAAAGAAAGAAGAAGAAAGAAAGAAAGAAAGAAAGAAAGATTAAGATTTGAAGTGATCAACAACAAATTCGTCTGTTGTTTCTAGAACGAACGCTTCTACAAGGGTATACTTGTCTCGAGTTGTGGGAGGGTGGTTCCGTATTCTTTGTGCACAGAAAGCACGTACTTACACTAGTGTTTTTTTTTAATTTTTTTAGCATTCCGCCCGCATCGAAACGCGGCCGCCGCGGCTGGGGCTCGAATCCGTGACATCGTGTTCCGTGGCAGAACGCCATAGTCACCGAGCCATTGGGACGGGTTGACGAACGCAAGTGCCCTAGTCGAAACGTTGGCTCCAGAGAGATTACCTAGTTCGACCCCCATTGATACGTTCAGTTTTGCATTATAAGGGGTATATCACGGTACACGCACGTACCTGCATGCAGAAACAAAGAAATGTGGAACTAAAGCAAGCAAGGCTTATCTAAGGTAATAACGTGGCATCAAAAAAGAGGTGGCAAAAAGAACAGCAGCCGCCCTCTCGCGGTGCATCTCTTGCGGACGGAGCGACCCCTGTGGCGAGAAATATTTGATTGTGTGTGCGCGTGCGCGGGCTCCGGGGTCCAGTGTTTCCGGACTCATTATCCAAATGAAGCCACTGCGCGCACCGCGGCGTTGCCCGACAGCGGCCGAGATAAGGAAGGAAGGAAGGAGGCCGAAAGGAGAGCGTGGCGGGGCGAGACGCAACAAGAAGGATGACTCGGGATCGGCCGCGGACACCTGCGGTGCGCCGTGGTAAAGCCTCGGCGACAAAAGCGAGCCAACCAATGGGGGTGCGCCCCGCACGCCTGCCTTTCCTACTCTTCCTCTTCTCGTTTCTGTTTGGACTTGTACGCTACGTCTCTCGGAGACACAAAAACGCGATAGTCTACGGGAAAAAGGCGCGCGCTCCGGTCTGCGTCCTGGGAGGAGCGGACCCCTGCGGAGTTTGCCTTGATCAGTACAGTATAGCTTTCCCATATAAGTTGATAGAGTCCAGCAGCGAGCGAGCGAGGGAGGGTGGTGCCGCGATCCGGCCTGTCCTGTAGGAGGAGCCGGCTTCTTTGGAACTGGGTATAGACAACGGGAGACTTTCTCATTATAAAACTTTTGTCTCCGACAAAAATGAGGGGGGGGGGGGGGGGGGTCGTTTCTAACCATCGCGAAGTTTCTTTACGGGTACGTGCAATTTAGCGCATTAAACAGAATGAAGGAAAATGGAATAGTAGATGACACACAGTGTGAGGCCGCAGACTTTGGTCATCTGAAGGCATGGTGCACAAAGAGGGTGCCTTGTCGAACGCGTTGATTAAACGGAGAAACCTGCTGCGCATGAGAGAGAAAAGATAAGTATGTATGTATAGTCGGTTAAGTAGATGTCGTTCTGGTTGATACATCCCACGAGGCAGGAAAAATAAAAGGATAGAAAGCTAGAGAGAAGAACGAAGGGACACAAGACGCGCACACAATCCAGGGGCAGCACAATAGCATTCTGAATCTTCTATCTGAAACTGGAGATAGAAGAGTTAGCTCTTTAAATTTCTATCTCAGACTGGAACAACGCAGATTTAGCTTCTCCACTGAATTCATTTGGGGTCACTGGGCCTAGAAACTTCTGTTCTGATGATGGGAAACTATCCTGGCTGTCAAGCACGATGCACAGCGTTTGCATCTCCGCAATAGAGTGTGTGCTGAGACGGAGGAATGTGAAGGTCTCATCACAGCTACACACGCCACATATTGGGCTGTCAACCATTCCAAGTAAAAAAAAAAAAAAAAAAAAAAAAAAAAAAAAAAACATCGCGAATTGGTGAAGGCGACACCAAGCCAGAAGCGGCACAATACAGTCTGTTCAGGTCGTTGTATATATACACTATAGCGAATAGACGTATACTTGTAGGGCAGGGGACAACGAACGCAGATGAGGAATGTATAAACACGGATTTTAACGTATGGCATCTACGAGCTTTACTGACTGTAAAGAAAATGTTCAAGGAATTACACATAAGCTCTGCTTATTTATATTTATGGTACACTATTGCCTTTCTTCTTGAGAGATGAAATGCAATAGCACAGGAGATATGGGAAAGAAGTCCCAGCCATGATCCGAATCAGACAAAAGGCAGTGCGGACCTGTGCAGAGCTCAACAAGTTGAAACACCTTGCTCTACATCGGTCTAAACTCGAAAGACTCCAAACTTGACAGGAAACAACACCAAAAGGAGTGAGGCGCGGCGCGAGCATCTTCGAAGAAGCCGATCAAAGACGACTAAACAGACGAAAACGTCTTCGTCTGGTAACTTTTGCATTCGTCACGAGTAAGAAGGAGGACAAATAACTTTTTGACACCTAGACAATGGCAGGTTACTCGGATGAACATGCTCAGACAGACAAGGTCGTTTGTCCAGGCATAGAACGACTGAAAGTCGAGCCAGTTGGTAAGAATTCATGTTACTGAAAGGCAGGCCTGTAAACAAGAACATACGAAGAACGAAGAGGACAATACAAACACCGACTATCAACTTATCTGCGCATTAAAAACTTATCTGCGCATGTTCGGGAAAAGTGCACCAACCCGTCAATGATGGACACGTGCGGGCACGCGCGATAAGCCTCACATCTAAACAGATAACTGTTTAGGTGTGAGAATTCCTCTTTGTGCATATTAACCGAGGGCTGACCTATACGCACGTGAAACCGCTATTAATGATATACCGTGCCTCGAGTACCACAAGGCGCACTTCTATCGTACTCATATCTGAACAGAACTAACTGTCCGCAAATTTCGGAGTGTAAACTTGCAATCCCGGCACTAAAATGAAAGGTCAGACGCTGTTCAGAGTCAGCCCATGTCCCGTGTACTTTCCTTGTCCTACGTCCAACTGTGAGCTTAGCACTAACTTCAACACGTTCTTTCTTTGTTTGCACGGCGGCGCATGTCTTTGCTGACTTCAGCCGTAAACACAACGTATTAACTTTCTATATGTGACACATTCAACGGAGCGTTTACCCACTACTCTTCATACTTTCAACGCTTTCTGCAAACCATATATAGGAACTGTAACGCATATCTTTCCAAGCGCTTTCTTTCTTTAGTTCTGGGGTTATACGACTCTTGAAGTAATTGACGGGAAACTTTTCTTCGCTGCTTCAATTGTTTCCAGATTATAAGGTTACTTATGGCCAAATTATGTTGCTTATTTCGAAATCGGCGGATATGGAAGCAGCGTAATCCAGTTTACGTCACTGCACTTCGTGACTGTGTTAAATATGGACTAAATCTGCGCATATTTTTTCGCAATAAGAATGCGCCGCGTACGAAATGCGCTGTGGTTGGTCGTCAGATCCACCTATACTTACTGGTCGTCAAAAACCCACTTGCCATGTTTCTTGATTTCGTGTCCCGGCCTTTATTAAATTGTTTATATTCTCGGATTTTACGTGCCAAAACCGCGATATGATTACGAGGCACAGCATAGTAGGGGATTCTGGAATAACTTCGACCCACGGGGACTGCTTAACGTGCACCAGTGCACGTATACACGGGTTTTTTTTTGCATTTCGCCCCCATCGATATGTGGCCACCGTGACGGGGATTTGATCTCACGCCCTCGGGCTTAGCAGCGCGACACCAAAAAGGCAAAAAAAACAAAAAACAAAAAAAAACAAGAAAAGCCGCTACGCCACCACGGCGGGTGCCAATTAAGCATTCCGAAACAATAGATACGGCAACGCGAGGAAAACGTGCTTGTAATAAACAATAAACGCGTAACCTGCATACTGAAGCTGAAACTCAGCTTGTGAAAACACGACTTGGTTTAGGCAGGCTTACACCACGAGATGGTTATTCCGTTTCTTGTAACTTTAGAATGCTTGGAGGGAATGTTCAACAACGTGTTAGATCATCTCGAACATACAAATGTGATCATCCAGAAAAGTCAATGAAATGCCTAGAAATCGAATGCCGTTTTGCAAAGGCAATTCTTTAATAAACAGCATTCAGGATCTAGGGTTTATGCTCTGCTATACTCGTGATCAACGACGACGTTACCTGTAACTGGCCAAGTTTTTATCCGGTGAAGAAGTAGAAAGAACTTTCCTCTTACATGGCAGGAGCTCTCGAAACTTCGTCCTCCTTGGAAACTTAGCATGGCGGTCGGCGATCCATCGTCATTCGGCATACAAACGGTTCTAGTGACGATAGTCTTCCTAGAGACCGACAGGGCGTTGCATCAATCAGAGATTATTTGAGCAAGAACGCTCGTCGACCGGTGGAATATCATCTAATCGGTACAATTTCGCGATTTTGAATGTAATACTACAAAATTTGCAGACAGTGCAGTTCTGTTCAGACGTAAGAACGAAGCAGTGCGCCTTACGGTCGAGGCATGGCATATCATAATAGCGGTAGCATGTGCCTAAGTCATCCCTCGATTATCTTGCACAAAGAACAGAAATTGTCACGCCTAAACAGTTATATTGCGCGAGCACTCGCACGTGTCCATGATTGACGAGTTGGCGCTGTCTTCCTTTGAGCGTTCGTAGATCCGTTTTGTGTTTTACTTATTCTTCAGCCAACTGCGCCTTCTGTCATTGAACCAATCTTTATTTTGCATTCATTCATTTGCAGAAAAAAAATTTGTGCGACCTTTCAGTTGATAGTCGGCGCTTGTGCTGTCTTGTGCTAGTTTTTGCAAGCATGCCTTCTCCAGGCATCGCAGCATTGTCGAGATCACCGTTCACCGTTCAGCGTGGAGAGCGCAACGGTTTCTCTGATCTTCGGTACTTTCAATGCGCTTGTCAGTGTTTTCGCAAAGTCGTAGGCATACAAATAAGCAAAATTCAGCCCGCTTTTAATCGTACAAATTTTAACTATTCTCCACTACTCGGACAACGCGCGCGGGACACCACAATCAAGCGACCAAAGCTAGAACATCAGGTCGCTAAAATTTTTTATAGTGAGAGTGCCCTGTAAGCACACTGTAAAATAATTTACACTCGGAAAACTGAACAAGGGTGCAAATCTGTCGAGAACTCAAACCCTTACAACCAAAAAAGGTGTAAATGGTTAAAGACTAAAACGAGTTTGTAAGGGTTTAAAGAGGTGCAAGGGTGTATGTTAAGACATATTTACACCCTTATTCACTTTTGAAGGTTAAATCTTTATTACAGTGTATAGCTTTCTGGCGAAAAAGTTTTGTTTTCAATCCCCGCATCTGACGTACTGAAATTATTCTAGTTCTCGCAGTTTTCAGCGCGAGTGAAAAAAGGATGGATGTGGTGAGAGAGAGAGAGAGAAGAGTGTGAGCGAAGAAGAGTGGACTGCGCTGCTCTACTGGAATTTCGGCCAAAGCCGACAATGAAGAAGTTGAGCGAGAGAGAAACCAAATCAATATAAACACTGCAGGAACGCATTATACTCCGCGAATAGTATACGCCCAGCATGCCCGTTTCGCAAAGCCACGCCGAGACAAGACGAGCCGATCCGAGCCGGCGTGAGCGGACCTTCCCCAGTCATCAACTGTCCCCTAATAGCGTCATCCATCTCCGTCGGCCCCTACCAAACGATATCGCCCCCAGTCGCCTTCAGCGCGGCCAACGCTGCCTGCCCCAGCCCGTATAAAAGCGCGCCTGTCAGAAGCCGATCAGCAGGCAGAAGAATGAAGAAGCCATAGATAGCCGAGCCGAGCCTATAGATGAGCGGAGCCGGCCCATGCAAAGCGTGCATGAGATGTCCAGATTATGAGCTGTGGTGGCGGGTGCTACGCGTTTTTGTCTGCTGACTGCACGGACGGTGAACTTCAAGTTCGCGCCGCGGATGCCGAAGCGGAGCGCGCGGTCGGCAGCGGCACGACGCTAAGGGTGTGTTCACGCTAGTGGGATATCAGCCCATATATCCGTTCCTGCCACGTCTTCTCTCGCTGCCTTCTGACTGAAACGCGAGGGGAGAAAGAGAGGAGGCGGGGTATTGCCTGTTGTTGATAACATCGAGCCGCGGTAGCTATCATCGCCTCTGGAGCGATTGGTGCGCGCGTTCTGCTCATTTATAACCGCTGGAGCGTCAGTATATACACCCGAGTCTGAAGGGTTTCGCACTGTTGCGCGTAATTGTGCATGTAGTACTACGCTACGGGTGTACCCCGCCATGAATCTCGCTGAAAGTTCAAGGTCTGATCGCACACGCTCTGATCTAAATATACCCTGTTACGAATATTTCAGAAGTTAGCGGCGATGCCGTGGCTTTAGTATTCATCGCAGAGTTTTGAAATGGCGGACGCAGACAGCTTACATAGCCTTAAAGGGAGCTTGGCGTATCCGACGAATAGTAGATACCTATCGTAGGTCGCATGTGCAGAATCCAAACTTATTTGCATACAGTGCAGGTAGTGTCCGCCATAGCTTTCTTTGCGTGTGCTGTGTCTGAAAGTCCCTGTTATGCATTCGCCTTTCAGCAGAACGACCCGCCTCAACCGCCGATCCTACGAACTTTAGTGAAACGGCAGAATGCTGTTTTCATTGTGCGCGACTCCAAGTAAAAACGTCGTGAAACACTCACGAAGGGTTAAAAAAATGAAAGAAAAAAAGTAAAGTAAAAGCTATCTGGGAACTACGACGTCACATGATGACTGTAGTCAAATTGCACGAATGGATTACAATATTGATCAGTATGTACGTTTGGGGGGGAGAGCGTAAGAACAAGAGGGATCATAGCTTCGGTTGGTAGCAAACTGGCATTTTATTTTCTTCAAAGGACAATATTGTGTTATCACGCTTAAAAAGATTTTTCTTTTTTTGTCTCTAGACAGCGTATATATCTGTACTTAAACAGTCAAGAGAAGAAGTCTAGAAGGAGGCAAATCAGTCTTCTTGAAGTCGATAGACAATATTTACATATTATTGGCCCCTGTTAATATCTGTTCCTACTGATATGAACTTACACTATTTTTGGTAAGCTCATGTTTACAAGGGAAGAATCTCCTGCCGTGGTGGCGTAGTGGCTATGTCGTTGCGCTACTAAGCCCGATGAACCGGGATCGAATCCCGGTCGCGGACGCATTTCGATGGGAGTGAAATGCAAAAGCGTAAGTGTATACCGTGAATTGGGTGCACGTTAAAGAACCCCAAGTGGTCAAAATTAATCCGGCGTCCCTCACAACGGAGTGACTCGTAATGAAATCGTGGTTTTGGCACGTAAAGCCCCTGAAACTAATTAAGTGGAGATGGGTCGCCGAAGAGAACCGGTAGGTTTACAGCTGGTCTTTTTTTTTTTTTTTAACTGATAGTGAACTGCTAGACCTCTTCATACTGAGACGTATATACTGTTTTGCTTCGCGCTGGTGACCGTTTTTCGCCGGATTATCACTCTTACCCGGTTATCGCTCAAAGTATAAGGGTGCGCCTGGTGCATCCAAAATTTATAGGATATTTGTCGCCTATTCCTCAGCGAAAGAGTTGCCTGATCAGACTACGCTCGCGGCTAGATAGGCGTACATTCTCGAATGCATCTGTGCACCAGCGACTACTATGGAACGTACAGTGATGCATGTATTAGTACGGTGGATGTAATTGATCCTTGAGTTAGATTCGACGACCGAAGACTGTGCTATGGGCGCTAACGTTGTGACTTGAGTGTTACTCATATTTGTGTGTACACGTTCGCCCAATAAATAGTTAAACTCATTACTCACGCTTTGGCGTGTACTTGCTTCTTCACAATCACCACATCGGGAAAACAGCACTGTAAAGAGGCAACGTACGTGAGGGAAAAAAAAAGATTATCTTAACGTTAAAAAGAACACCCGGTATTGTATAACGCCCATGATCATACTAGGGATAGCCCGTCGAACACGCAGAAATTCACGCACTCGTCTATGCGCTACGCGTATGCCGGTTACCATTAACGACCCTCGCTCTGACTAAATACTCCTCTTTAGTTCGCCCCGAAACCTTATCACGTTTGCTATTGTTGATCGCGGTATCAGATGACGGCCACAGCGTTCAACCAGCCGCGTTAGTCGCCGCCAGTACAACAGTAACGGTAATAGCGAGAAGAACAAGAAACAAATACACACAGAAAAAAAAGAATTGAACGAGTAATAGCCGACTCTTCGACAGGCAGCATACACGTTACAGCTACCGAAACGCCTACCCTCCCGCTATTTAGGTTAGGTTACGCTTGAGTAATTGGAGCGCCGCCGAAGGAACGAGAGCGTCGCTCCAATCGCTAATCTCCTGACCGTGGCTGACGGATGGGAATCGCATTGTTTGCCGGTGACTGATGATCGTGAAGGGTGCCAAGGAACAAAGGAATCAATCGTCGGGATTAACGCTGCCGAAGATAATGCATACCGTCGTCTCTAAATAGCACGCGATGGGCTCCTGACGCGCGCGTCGCTTCACCCCGGTTCGCGACTAAGGCTTTAGAGGCATTGTAATGTAAATGAGTGGATAGAGGGCGTTGTCCGGTGAAACAATGACTCCGTAACTTAGCAGCTACAGCGCTATGTAGTAGCCTCTATATAGGCAAAGCCAGATGTTCAGCAACTTTGATAGCACCCCACGGCTCTTTCAAATGGGGAATTTTTCTTAGTGGATTACTTTACTGCACGTGCAGTGATGACCTTGGACATCATCAGGGGATAATAAAAAAGAAAGAAAGAACCACGTCAAATAAAAAATTGCGCAGAAACCATCGACGCTGATTTTCAATGTATGGAAATAGCCCTAGGCTTCTCGAAAGCTAATCGCTTTAATAAAGGAATGAGTCGCTTGAAGGCGTGTATTTGTTGCAGTAGGGAAATTTATCTAGCGTTCATTGCGGCATTGCGTAATTCCGCACAGAGAGCAGAGATGTTCACCAGCACATCTGCAGTGGTAGTTTAGATCAAGCATTCCACAACAGCATCCAAACCTTCAGACGCCCCAAAGTTCCCGCACACCCGCCGTGGTGCCAAGCCCGTGAGGGCGCGGGATCGAATCCCGGCTGGGGCGGCCGCTTTTCGAGGGGCTGAAATGCAAGAAACGTGCACGTTGAGGAACCCCAGGTGGTAAAAATTAATCCGGAGTCCATCACTCTATACAGCGTGCTATATTGTGGTTCTAGCACGTAAAAACCGCACAAGTTCAAGTTCATTCAAAGTTCTCGCGCGAGAGCACATGCGTCTCAAAAAACTGTGTTAGTTAGCGTTCGGCGTCGACCGGTAGCGCTTGAACACCGATTGCAAAAGTTGCAAAAGCGATGCAAAAGCTGCGCGAGATCACGCAGATTTTGCGTCAGTGCCTCTGAATTGTTGCTGAAAGTCAAACCACCAACCTCCAACCACCGGCCATGAAAACGGGCGAAAGAGCCGAAGAAAGCTATATTCGCTTTAGGAGGCAAGGTACGGCATGCGCGTATACGAATGTGTCGAAAGCGTTTTCTGACCAGTCATGAGGGGATGGAATATTTCGCAATTATTCCGGGATATTTGAGCGCATTGTAAACTTATCTTCTATCAAAATGTACCCTTGCCTTAGAGATTTTTTAAAGAAATGAGTCAAATGAGGGAACCCTCCTCAGACACCCCACGGCCTAAATCATCCAGCGAGGAGTTAAGAGATGCCATTGTGTAGGCCCAGCTCTAAAATAATATAGGCTATACACCCTTCTATGGAAAGTTGCACAAATTAGGCAGTGTACTAATTCAGTTTTTTTTTTTTTTCAGTAGTTTCTGCATTCTGAAAACTTTGAGAGTCGGTGTACAGTTTGTGAAGAATATCCGTGATTCACCAGTGTCACGTGCTAAACGCGACACCCATCACACCAGCCAAGTTTCAATAGGGAAGAGAAAGGGCAAATTTTGTAGGTTGGAGTTACAGTGGTCAAGATGTGCCTGAGAAAAGCTGGCAAGACAATGTATAAAAAGGTTGTGACACCAAGTACAAGCAGAAGTGAATAACACATAGTGTTGAGTAATTGATAAAGGGAAAATGTTTATTTTTTTCACCATGTGCGAAGTCGACGGCGCACTAATCATGGCGATAGCGATGTCGTTTAGGGATGAGGTGCATAGAGCTCATAGAATACGGTTAAAAAATTTTATTACGACGTGTATCCCCTCGTAGGCATATATTTTTTTCTTTGGTTAAAGCTGGCTAAAAACGTCATAAGCGTCATAAGGACCCTGACACACTGGACAAGAAAGTGGCTAACCCTGCCCACAAACAGCGCATTAACGGTACTTATCACCATTATCGCCTCTCAAGGTTCAATCACGCCGAACCCTTAGCCTAACCTATAACCTAACCTAACGAAACGACAACTGTTATAGGTACACGTTTTCGTCATGCATCCAGACCATTGCCTTCTTTTGATATGATAGAGCCGTCGCCATCTTGCTGCTCAACGTGGCATTGTCGTAAGGCTTGTTCAATGGAGCACCATTAGAGTCGCCTTAGAGGTCCCATGGAAGCCGCCAATATCCACATGGTATTTGGCAGCAAAAGTACGAGAATGTCGAATGGTCTGTCGCATGGAAACGCTCCGCGCACTTGCTATAGGCAAAAGGGTTTGTTTCTAAGGCGTTTGAACTACCCGGGTAGAAAAATACCAGTTTTTCTTTATGTTCATGAGCATGGGTAGAGAGAGGCTTTTCCACGAATGATTATCAGAAGAGGAGAGGAACACCTCGGAAAACGGATACCAAGCTGATGAGTCGGCTCGTTCCTGACTCAGAACTCAGTGGTACGTTTATTGTTTGTAACTTAAAGGGACACTGAAGCGGAAACTTATTTGAGCTGTATTACTAAATTACGCTTCTGCAATACCATAAAGTACAGTGGTAACATGACAAGAAGCTTGGTAAGCCATAAAAAACGTAAAAACGACAGCAAGGTGACGACGCCACTTTGAAGCTGCAGCAGCACCAGCGTGCCGTGACATGACGTCATGAATTTTAACGAGCCTGATCAAGCATAGTTAATTTTTTTTTTACTGCTAAAGCTTGACTTTGTTGTACTTTAAGAGAAACAAAGGTTGAACTTGGCAAATTTCAAGAAGTTTAACTGAGCCACAGATGGCCCAACAACGAAAAAGAAACAGTGAACCTGAGGGAACTAGAGTACTGAAAAAAAAAAAAGGCATCAATATACGCAGATTCAGTGTTTCTCATTATTGCCTTTTTAAGGAAGGAGGCATATGGGAGAGCATAACAGTTCAGAATCCATGTTGTGTGGTATAAAGGTGCCACGTATGCTCCACCATTTACGGTTCAGCTTTCGAGATCGTGACCGTATAAACCAAAGTTGCGGACGCCAACGGAGAACCGCATTTAGGCCACTCATGTCTGGCGGCTTAAGCAGACATGCTTCACTCCATCACCATAGCTTACACAAAAAAAGAAGACAGAAAAAAAAAACAAAAAAAAAACGTAGAGGAACGCGAATACACTCACACGCGCGCGCGGGTGCACGAAGCAATCTTCAAGGGCGACGACAGCGGAGACACCGTTTCCAGTGGGCGCTCGAAAATTAAGACGGATCTCTCTCTTCCCAACCGGGTTCGATGTTACTCAGAGCAGTGGCTTCCTTTCCAATGGCTCGCCCAGCACGCTGCCTATAAACGGCCAAGAACGGTTTCATCCATCCATCGCTACTCTTCCGGCCAAGTCGGCTTGCGCTTCCCTGAACTGCGGAGAAGCACGTCACTTCACTTCACTAGCTCGTCCTTCTTGAAACTGTGGCAGCGAGCCTTTCTCTGCTTCAAAAAGTGTACTTTATGTTGTGGTTCTATCTCGTCGACTCACTTAGGCAGTTGACAGCGAAACGCCGGGATGAAATCCTCTATACTCGCTGTGACGGCTGCGCGTCAGGATTACACTTTCACAGCCTGTGACGCCGTTCAGAGCCCGCGTGCTGGTAGAAGGGAGCCCGCTGAGAGCTGCAACTCCTGCGGCAACCCAGGCCGATGACCTTGCTTCCGTTACAGCCCCTTTACATCATTTTCTCGTCGTAGTCTTCTTAACCCGCGATTTTGTGACGCCTTAACTCTGCGGGGCGCATTTTCCCTCGCAGCGGGTGACTGCATCTTCTGGGCCCCCGTGGCAACCCATGGCTTCGAAAAGTTTCACACCGTTTCGCGGATCCTGTGATGCAGGCGCTAACAGCCCTGCCCTGGCCGCTCTGAGTCAGCCACAGGCGCCGGAGTTGGGCTGGGGGCATTATGCGCCGGGCACAAAGAAGTAATCCATCTGGTGTGCCGCCAATAAAGGGGACGATGATGAAGGGCCACCGGACGGCAGAAGCAGGGAAAGGAAGAAGGGTGAAGGTGGACGTCTTTCGTGCCGACAGACGCACCCGAGCTTCTTCGGCGCAGTTGCGTGCATCGCCAGCCAAGCTCAACCTCCCCCATGGCATGTGCCCAAGTACGTGACAGCTTTCCCTTTCAGCAGCCCTTCTACTTTGGTCACGGACGTATAAGCTCGCTAGAAGGAACAGCCATGATCAGCTCTGTGTGACGAGAATCACCAATGTAGTGATAGTGACGTCAGCAAATTTTAGTAGGGACTATATCAGGTTGCAAGCCGATTTAACGGGTCTTTAAATGTTCAGTCGCTTTCCTTGACCCTGTAGCTTGTCAGCCGCAAGATAGGCTAGGTAAGCTTTCCATGACACATTCTTCCCCGAGGTAACACGCACTCATAGACTTCAAGACAAGCTTTTAGAAAAAAATCATCGATACAGCAACAGCTAATGTATCTCGTATGAGAGAAGAACTTGCTTATGCTTGAATGTGAACCAAGGAATGTAGATGATTAAGTGAACGAAACTGTGCGCGTTTCTGTGGCACACAATAAAATATTGAAAAACTAACTATCCCTGCCATGCCTTTAATCCTTGGCCTTCTGGTAAAGCTGACTCTTTTTGCCACTAATCAGAAGGTTAGCTGATAGTAGCGTGCATAAGCTAACTTACAGGTGGCAATTCTGAGACGGCGCCTTGAGCATTTGCTGCGCCAACAGTTTCCAAGAGGATGCCGTGGCAGGGAGCCAAGGAACAGCGCAGAGAGGGCACGACCGTGCACGACAAAAGCTTTAATCATACACGCCCTAGCTCATTAAACTGTTATCACAGGTGAGTCAAAACAGACGTAAGCTGCAAAGCGGAGCATTTCGCTCAGGTCAGGCTAGGTTAGCTTAAACTCGCCTTTCTTACACTCGCCGTGCCAGCGAATGCTGCAAAGCGAGGCGTTTTGTCCTATATAGGTCAGGATAGGTTAGGTAAGACTATAAGTTTCCTACAGTGTTCGAGCCAGCGAACGCTATACCTACACCGTGTGCCAGGGCGCGCTGCACGTAACAAGACACACACAGTAACGCGTTTCTCGACTCCCACGCCAACGCCGCCTCCTGCCCGCAAACGGGCGGCGTTTGGGTTCCCCGCATATACGAGGCAACGGAGTCGGCGCGCGAGCGCGCGCACAAAAGGAGCATCGCCTCGCGCCGGCCTTCCCCCTCTTGCTCCCCATCAACCCAACTCCCACCTAGCAGCCTTTCTTCCCTCTGTCGGGACTTTGATGGAAACGCGCGCGCCGCTCGCCCGCTCAAGGGCTGGCCCCGGGCTGACGAACAGGGGATACAAGACGGGCCCGACTGCCTAGCCCCCACCCGCGCGCTGGCGCGAGCGCGCCATATGTATAGAACGGGTGGTCCTAGGCACCGTCCACACAGTGATGCGATGAATGGCCGAACCGGCAGCGGTAGTGGTATACAAGGAGCCGCCAGCGTATAGGGCAGAGGAAAACGGGCCAGGGAAAGTCTGTGGGGCGCGAAATTAAGGCGAGTCCTTTTAGCGACTTTGCACGAGGCCGCGTTTACGGTGCCACGACGCTATTTGGGTTAGAGAGCGGCCACGCTTTCATCAGACGCCAGCTTGGTTTGTGTGGGGCAGCGGCTAGGACTGTCCAGAACGAGAACCATTCGCTGTCTGCACCAGGCGACAGCTAGTGCAATAACGTTCGTATTGGAAGGCAGCTTGCGGCTGGTTTCACGCTTTGAAACGCCCTCGCAATTCGCATCCTGAAGCACAATACGATATGCATTTCTCCGTAAACGTTGCAAAGGTAGTCAGCAGCCACGTAATTTGAGTTTATTCAGGCCACACTGTGCTTTAATTGATGTCGCCACTGTTTCACAGAGAATAATACACCGTCGCGCGTGAGAACTTCTGAACTTGAGCTTGTTATTGGAAAGGAACTTCTCTAAAGAATGAAGGAAACGAGATGCGTGTCATGTCTAGTTTAGCTTGATCCGTGGTTTGAGATGTCCCCCCCCCCCCCCCCCCCCCCCCCCATCGCCCCCCTTTTGACGAAGGCTACACCACAAGAAACATTTACGCCCTTTGGGTGTTAGCCTGTCCACAAACAATAATCGCCATCTGTAGTGTGTGTTCTTTTTTTCTTTGATACTCTGCGTTCGCTGCTTTCTTGTTAAGAGTACTGTGCCATGCTCGTATGCCCCGCATACAGTTAGTGACCTGAAAGTACCGTACTGTTGCAATGCAGGCATGCTGGTGTGGCATCTTGGAATACAATTTCAGCGCATACAGACGAGAACACAAGAAGGCACATGGAACGCCGAGTCTATGTGTTTCATGAGTATTCGTGTGTCCTCGTCTGTATACGCTACAAAAACATTCCAGAAAGAACGGGGTGTGCAGCTTCAAATAAATGATAAAGGAAAAACATGCAAGATGGGTGACGAGTACTGTTTGGGGACAAGATAAGCACTAAAGGGTGCAAGAATTGTTGGAGTAGAGGACTGGTTGTGCGAGAGACGGCCCCACGAACCAGACGCTTGCAGACACTGTAGCAACAGAAGCAGTATGATAATAAGCGTGGAGTCAGAGCGTAGTAATATTCTCAATGAAGAGTACGTTCCTGTAATACTATAAATTGTGTACCTATCGGGCCTAATATACAGCCAGCATTCTAGCGCCAAGTACTTAGTCGCAATTTGGAAAGGGGATAGCCACGCTGGTCAATTCATCTGAAGTCAGAGATACGACAGTGCAGATTTGCTTGACCTGAATAAGGAAAATAAACATTTTAATCTTTTAAGATGAAGAATGGTACCAGACAGGAAAGTAGCAGCACCAAGCCTCAGGTTCGGTTTATCACAAAGCGCCCACGGAAAACGGAATGCATTAGTGGAGTAAGGAATTGAAGGTTAACAACAGAGCACGCACGTTTATTCTTTTATTGCGGTAGCAATTATATGGCAATTCAAGCGAATTTCTGCCATCGCCGTCGCCGTCGCCGTGTGGTTTCGTATGAAGTCAAAGGGCGATAAAATCGTCGCCGCGCGCCGTATGTGCGACTGATTCTGATTCTGAAAGCGCGCGGGGGACGCGCGCTATCACGGAGAGCGAACGCACGGCGCAGAGCAAACGCGACTTCCGTCGTGCGAGAGGCCGTGGGGGTATGGAAGGGAGGGAGGGAGGGAGGGGGGGGGGGCGACGCTGTGCTGCGGCACCAAATGCGTATCTTGTAACCGGGCGCAAGGGGAACTGGCCACTTAATCTCCCACGTGAAAGGCGGAAAGCGGGAAGGCAGCGCGGGAGGGAGGGGGGGGGGGGCGCTTCTACTTTGCCAACAACAACGCTTGCCAACAACGGCGCTTGTACTTTGCACTGGTGCGGGCTATCGCGCGCACCGTATCTTGAAAGCGATCTCCACACTCTGTGACCTTTGTACGCGCTGTGCATTCGCCGCTCAGTTTTCGTTGAACCGATAGACCGCACGAACCTTCGCTCTCGGAGGTGGCTGTGCTTGCTGCCAGCGTTTTGACAGTGGTTGTCTGCGGTCATCGAGTGTGATCTATTCATGTTTGCTTGTGCGCGCTGATACCATGCTTGTTAATTCAGTTTGTAAGCAAATGTGTCCAAGTTTATGCAGCCGATATAACTACTATCCCTAATCCGAATAGCTCTCTACTAATTTGCTATCGCAATTGATGCTCCGCCTTTTTTTCTTTTTCGCCTACTGTCAGCTGTATTCCTTTTCACTGTAGGACTCCTGCTTTTGATGAGCCTCTTGAGATCTTCGATCAGTCACCCACTCTTTCGTCTAATACGTGTGCTCAGGTGCTGCTGCTCGTTATGGTCTAGCCGCCTCTTTCCTCTTGACGTCACGGGTGTCTTCTTTAATACACGATGAAACCTCATCAGTCTTCCTTTGTTGCGACGTCGGAAAACTTGGCCACTATTCGGATGCCGTTGTTCTTTTCATAAGCTATATACACACGTAGAAAGAGAGATTTATGACAGAAGAGCTCGGAGCTACTATGTTCTAGCGGGCTACTGAGCGTAGCCGGTTTAGCAAAATGAAGTTAGAGGAGATATAGATGACAGCCTGATATGAGATACCAAGATGTCCAAGAATATTACAGCGAGGACAGGATAGGGAATGAGCCGGCTTCTGAGAGATAAGGGTGAATGATTTCTTAGCTATTGATCATCTCCTATAACTTGACAGCGCGGCTTTTTCGTGCTCGTGTGATGACGAAGGAAGCACACACTGAGAAAAGGATGTGGGGCCCGATTCCCAAAGCTTTCCGTTCGTAATTGATTTTTGCTATTAACCAGCCGACATCGCTAACGATATTTCCAACATCACAATAGGCTGGCATGTGGTCTTACAAACAGTTTTAACGTAAGAACATTTTGTCAACACGGACCTTGTACACAACTGTCACACACAGCTCCACACAAACAAAAGGTAAATAACAGTATACTTATCCAGGAAGACTGTGTATACGGTTGTGCAAGGCTAACATGTTCTCTTACAAACAGTTGTAGCGTAAGAACACTTTCACCTTCCATCCAAATGTGATGTCACACACAGTTACATACAAAGAAACGCGAATAGTAGCTACTTATCCGGGAAGGCTACGTACAATCGCGCAAGGCAGAAAGTGGCAAACAAGCCTCACGGTACGCTCCGGAAAGCGAGATAGGCGGCGCCACCAGAAAGTTGCACGCCCATGAGCCAAAGAAACAAAGTCCAGAGAAGTCTTTGCGAGCGGGAGCCCGACGGAGAATGACAGACCGGGCCGGCCAAAGAAAACTTTGCTTCTTCTCGACGCATAACAATGCGTCAGACTCGTCTCGAGGCAGATAGCGCCGGCGGTCGCCGCGAGAACGCTCTGGGAAGGGCAGTGGTGACGCCACTCTCCGGAACTAAGCGTGGAAGCCATGCTGACAAGATAAGCAGCCGGAAGGCTGTTGCACTTTTTTGTGCACGCCAGCGATAGAGCAAAGGAATTAACACGCATGGAAGAAAGAGTGCAAGAGAACGGCTCTTGGCTATAGCTATACGTCCGAGCAAAGCAAGCATAAAGAGTATATACACATAGGCTCACAGTAAGCTATATCCTTCTCCGTGCAGAGTTGGGCATACACAGCGTTACAGAATCGGCGCCGATCTAATATACGCTGGAGGGCGTTCCTCATAAGCCGAGATATGGCTCGGCGAGCAGAAGTGAGGAGTGTGTGGTATTGATATCGATTTTTCCCAGTTATCGTTCATCTCGAAGCAATTTCGATACCACGTTTCCTGCGCAACCATTGTATATCCGAAGCGAATGAATGCCAGCGAAGAGGGAACCTGCATGCGGTAGATATTGTTACGCGAACGCAATATGCATGTATCAATATTGCACATACACAGTATATTAGAGAGCCGCGTGTATATGCCGAATAAATGTTTTTTTTTCTCACCTATAGCCACCGGTGTGCCCTTAACCATTTGTCAGCCCCCTACTAGTGGCATTTCCTCGTTCCCTCATCTGTCGATCGAGTCTTTCACAATATGGCATACCAACGTATTAACTCGCTTACGTTGAAATGCGCGCGATATACTGACATGCTATGCAGTTTCAAATGCTGCTGGAATACGCTGTACTATACGTAAAGTTTCGTAATAGCGACTGCTGAAAGCTTATGCTCTCCTTCTTACTTATACGATTGCCGTACGTTGCTTAGGATGACAAATAAAAGGGGTAAAGAAGGGGGGAGGGGGAAGTATAGACCACTGCTACAAGGGCTTATTAGTTGCACGACAGGCGGGCTTTTTTTTTTTTTTATGTCTCACTCACAGAGTAACGCTCGCGCTTGTTTCTTTCGCTCGGAGATCACTCCGCGCAGACGCGATGCATCGCAAGGAAGTTTCCGGAGTGAACAAAAAGTGTAGCGCGCGGGTCAGAACGCCACAATACGCGAACCGAAAGAAGTAAGTGCGATACAAAGACATAAGAAAACGTGCGAGAAACAAAGACAGCCTCGAACACGCCGAGAACGAAGGCAAGAATGGAAGAAGGGCTGTGCCCGGCGACTGCCCGAAGGAAAACTCGGGGCCAGAAAGCAAGGAGTATATGCGGGAGGAGAACTCTGAAGACGGAGCAGTAGTGTGTGGTGCGGGGATCGAACACGCGGGACATGAAAGGAAAGTTTCGTCCGCGGCGCACACTGGACTTGCACGGGGCTGAAAGGCCTCCGGGCGCATGAAGGCGCAGGCGAATGAGAGAGAAAGCGAGTCTTCGGTGTGTCCGCCCACTTCTGCACCGCTGGCGTTCCGATGAGGAGGGCTGGTCCCGTCAGGCGTCCGCGCTGCATCGGACACGAAGATAGAGTCCGCGCCCACCGGGCCATTGTCCTTAGCTGGAAACGCTTTCTGACACAGAGGCGACACGAACTTTCCCACTCAGATATTTTTTTTTCTTCTTTCTTCCGTCCTGCCACAACGCGAGAGCACTTCGGTACTTGCCCGCGTGGTCTGCCAACTTTCGTTTTTTTTTCTCTCTTTTCGGTTGTCAAAGGAATATTGACACGATAAGTGCGTGCACCCCTAACAGCGTGTACAACTTCATCGATCGCAACAGCCAGCCTATAGCAAGATTTTCTGTGTACTGGTTGATCAGATCAGGTCGCCGCACTGATAGAAGCCACGAGACCCTAATTAGAAGCTGAGCTATAAAGAAGAAAACCGTCACTTATCACTGGTCGTGCACTGTTTGTATTCTTCAGCGTCACTGTCCAAGATGGGCCCCTTGAAATTTTATTTGAGACAGCTATGCTTTAGTACAGAATGAGGAAACGTTCGCATAATCAGTCAGCAATCCTTATCATTGACATGGAAATGCAGATATTGCAGGTATTCGGGCTATTTTTGAGTATTTCTCTGTTGATTACATTGTCAGGTGAGCTTAATATCTACGCCGGTATTTCTGCATAGATAAGATAAGGACCGCACAAAGAGCGATATGGAACGAAAAATGTTATGCCTAACGTTAACAGACGGGAAGAGACCGGTGTGGATGAGAGAGCAAACGGGGATAGCCGATATTCTAATTGACATTAAGAGAAACAAATTGGAACTGGGCAGGTCATGTAATGCGTATGATAGATAACCGGTGGACCATTAGAGTTAAAGAATGATTGCCACGAGAAGGGAAGCGCAGTCGAGGACGGCAGAAAACTAGGTGGAGTGATGAAGTTAGGAAATTTGCTCGCGCAAGTTGGAATCAGCTAGAGCTAGACAGGGGTAATTGGAGATCGCAGGGAGAGGCCTTCGTCCTGCAGTGGACTTAAATATAGGCTGATGTTGATGATGATGATAAAAAAATAAAAAGGCTAAGGGCCTTCGTGGCTAAACATGACAAACGGGAGAGCCTGTAAATCAGCCCGATCGCTGAGGCTTGCTACGTCGTTATCCACGCCTGAAAGCTGATCTTGACTTCTATCAATGGAGTTCTCTAGATAATAACACGCAACGTTTGGGTTGGCAAGGTTTGACAGCGTTAGGTGCCATGAGTTGTTCTGGACTGCGTCTAAACAACTGCTTTTGGGGGCAGGTTAAATAAACAGAAAGCGTTGTACAAGGTCAGTGAATGCATGACGCAGGCGTGTGTCCGATGTTTGCTGTGTCGAGGTCTACACTTTATGCACGCTATACTACTCGCTAATCTTGCAGATGTGTAGGATATATAAAAATAATATTGCTCTGCAGATTTTACGCAGTCTATTTGAAGCCGTCTTGAAATAAAACTCAATCACGTCCCCGCGTTTTATTTATAGAGAATAAGGTTCTACGGGTGCCCGACGTTTAGGCGTAAACGCCTAAACAGCGGATAATGTTGTTGCCATATAATATATAATATATTGTTGCCATAAAAATATGCAGCAGTACGCGGAACCAATATTACAGTAGTTCCTTTGAGAGTCTAAAGAGTATTAGCCGACTGCGCACGGTGACCTTGTTTTCATCTTATTTTCTTTGTGACTCACTGAAATTGTTTCTGCCGTGTTTTACGAGTCAAGCAGTCCTATACGCATTTAGCATCTTAACGTGAGTTTGGTCTTGATTGGAGATAATGAACAGACACCTCTCTTTCATCTTATGTGTCCATCGTGTTAGGTTCATTAAAAACAACAGTGACAGCAACGAAATTGTTATTCTGTAGACACGCTATGATGTACTGTGGCGATGCTTCGATTAGGAATACAGTGACAGCTTAATGGTAACTTGCTTCTCGTGTAGTAGGACTTATTCGACACTTATTGTGGTCGCTACAAAGGGTTGTGACACACTCAGAGGCAAAATGTTTATGCCAGTTACAGATATAACAGCGGCAAACGCGAGGACAGAGAGAGAAATCAACTTTGTTGCTAGACCAGGCTTCTTGAGCCCAGTGGTGCGAGATCACAAAAATAACTTAGTCGTTCACTACCGCTTGAAGTTATCTTGGCGCCCCCCATGCGACCACAAGAAATATTTCCGGCACTCAGTATCCGGCAAAAACGGGAGAAAGGGGTTTCTGCATTGAACTATTGCTTTTTTTTATCTGCTTTATTGTGTTGATTTTTTTAACGATCAATACTTGTAGAGATGATGCCGCATAAAATGTAGCCTTTCTCTCTTGCGAGATACTGGAAGTTGGCTTTTACACACTATTACGTCACCCTACACAAGATGGCCGACCTCTCGCGCCTGGCACCATTGAAACGAGGGTAGGTTTGCAAGGATGTAGTAAGGAAGATATGGTGACTATGATAGCGGCGCCAGCTCGTGCGCTCGTGCTTTAACTCCACTGCTAGAGCGACGTCCGCCATCTTGTGCGGATCAAACGAGATGTGCGGGGAAGCGCACTTGCCAAAATTTCACGTAAACCCAATACAATAATTGTATACGTATACAATCGTGTTCTTGCTCGAGAATGCGGCACGTCAAAAGCCCTTAGGAACGTGTCTGTCTTATGGGCACAAACGTACCCCTAAAGCGAAACACAAATCGAAATCCGTACAAGCAAGAAAATAAAGCGGCCTAATCGACAAGAGAAACAACTACGGCGCAAAAACGATGCGACCACACAAACGCGACGTCGAGGAAGTCGATGAACCGGAGGAGGGCCGTACACCCGAGAGTCAAGACGCCACTCAGGCACAAACGCAAAAAAATCACGCACGCATGCAAAGGAAAGCCCATCGAAGCAGGCAGAAAGAAAAAAAAAAAAAACCTCAGAGATAATTAAGACAAGGGCTCAGCAAATCGAACGTCACCCTCAACCGAGTGTGTGCAAGAAAGTGCTGCCGTTGTCCGAGTAAAGCAAGAGCCAAGTTTCAGTCTAAGAGAAGGGTGAAGGGGGGGGGGGGGGGGGTTGAGGAAGAGACAGAGAGAGGGTATCTGTCTCTCTGGGCTAGTGTCTGTGCTGCGTAGGCTCCATCCCGCTTCGAGGCAGCGGAGTGACAACCCGGGCGCCGCCCACTCGGAGTTCCCGTCCCGATGAAGCCGGCCCAGTGGGGAAGGCGGCAGCAGCCGCCGCCGAAGACGGCAGAAAGCCACAGACAACGCCGTCTCTGGAGCGGCGGAACAAAGAAGCCATCGCGTCCAGGAGTGACCGCGCTGAAGGCGGTGCGGAGAACGAAGCGCTAGCCCTTTCGCCAATGAGAGAGGCTAAGCGAAAGCTGCTCCCTGCGAGAACAAGCAGCCCGTCGTCGATGCGGCTCGGAAGGGGTTTTCGGAACGACTTGTACGCCAGTGTCTTCTTGCTGCGGCTGGCCTTTCTTCCGAGCCGTCACACTGTGAACGAGGCAGAAGTCTTCGTCACTCTCGTCTCCCCCTTCTCTCTCTATAGTGGAGAAGCGCATAACAAACTTCTCGGACTTCGTTTTACTGTCGCTTTAAAGAACTTCTAGCCGGTCTTCTTCTATATATCAGCTTAGCACGAAAATAAAAGCGTGCTAAGCTGAATCAACCAGTTAAGCAGTTGTGCCTGGATGATAGGCATGAGCTCAATGAAATGGCGTGAGAGAAAGAAAGAATGAAAGAAGGAGAAACTGCCATGGCTCTATAACGTTCGTCCGAAATGTCTCATGCGCAAGACCTGTTGACCTGGTTGACCTGTTTTCAACCACCGGCCACGGGAGTGGTCCTCAAAACCCAGTTTGAAACCATGGTTAGAGTACGCTGGCGACTTAAGTCCGTTTTTTTTTTAAGTACATGTAATCACACTTGAGAATAATCATTTCTATTTCCGCTATCCGAACAACGCGCCAGATGTATGACTGCAAGTAAATGTAATCGAAACATTGGTTTGAGCTCCAGCAACACATCGTACAAGCATTGCGAAATTGATATATGAGGCTTGCTGCAATCGCATGTGGGTTGTTTGTGGTACGATTGTGAAATTAAAAACATGAAATTGTGCAGAAACCATTCATTGTTACTGTAGGCGAATAGCCCAAGGCTTCTAGAAATATATTCGTTTTAATCAAGGAACGACGCGCTTGAAGGCGTATACTTGTTGCGGTGAGAATATTTAGGTAGTGGTCGTTGCTTCATTGCGTATTCCCGCGGACAAGAGAGCCGTTAACCAAAGAATATACAAAGAAGAAAAGGCACGGAGGTTAACCATATTCGAACCCAGTTCGCTAACCTACATGTGGAGAAGGGGAAAGAAGGAAGAAGGAGGGAAGGAAAGTCAGTCTGCGCGCACCCGCAGAAGAGTGTTCACCGCTAATTAGCACATCTGTAATAGTATGGGCGGCTATATGCACACTCGTGTAAGCCCATTGGTCATATATGTCTTGTCTCCAGTGATGCAAGCGCCGGCGTAGAACGAGCTGCCATCCTCCTCTCCCGCAGCAGCCACAAAAGTAGAGTGCGGTGTGGGAGGGGGACGGCGTT
This sequence comes from Dermacentor silvarum, assembly GCF_013339745.2. Lineage (NCBI taxonomy): Eukaryota > Metazoa > Arthropoda > Arachnida > Ixodida > Ixodidae > Dermacentor > Dermacentor silvarum. The sequence continues at coordinate 38,065,870 of NC_051161.1, read as the reverse complement.
CCTTTCCGACAGTTCCACATACAGCATCTAAGACGTCCTAAAGCTCCCAGGCGAGAGCACGTGTATTTCAGAAAGCTATAATAATTGACTTTCGGCGATGAACGCGCCGCACAACTGGGTTTCGCGAGAGCACGTGGCCTTATGCGTCGGCGCTTTTGTATCGGCGGTGAAAGTCCAGCCGCCACCGACCACCACGAAAACGAGCGAAGGAGCCAAAGAAAAGAAATACTGCGTCCTCTAGTTTCCGCTAGCTTGAGCATCAATGCCGTCTCATACCAAGACTGTATCCCGTTCCCTTCAATAGAGACGCACAGATTAAGAAACTCGCAGGTGAACAGCCTCGTCGTGGCGGTCGTGACGCAATACGTAACTGACTTCATCAAACGCCCGTTGCTATCGCATTCGAACATGGCCGGCCGAAAGCTATTCCACTCGGTGATCATTGAAAGCGCGAAATGAAACTTCTCGATGATTATTTCCTATGCACGAAGACATCATTGTCGAAGTCCGGCCCCAACGGACAGACACATTCGGCTCCTCATGGCACGGTTCTCGAAGCCGCAGCGCAATCAGAGCCGCGATTCATTCTTTCGCGTGCATTGTTTCCCATCTTGGGGCCGTCGTGTATCATTCCTTCTCTTGTTCTTCTCTCTCGCGTTCGCTCCATTCAGTTAAAAGTTGGCTCGGTACACACGCGGGGACAGAACTGCGCCTGCTTGCTCGAGCGCTCAAGACGTTTTAATTATGCAGATAAGGAGTGCGTCGAAGCGGCAGGAAGACGAAAGAAACGATGGACGCGTAGTATGCCTTAGTTAAAAACGTGCAGCGTTGATGGAATCTGGAGCGGGAGTGAACCAATCATGAAGAGTGTTCACAGAGTGGTTAATACCATAATCACGTTTGTTGAGCCGCTGTCAACATGTGCTGGAATATCGCGGTACCTGATGACACGACAACCTATAACACGTACCGATCACGAATCCTTCTTTATAGAATGCAAAACTAAGCAGTGGTACGTTTTTGACAGCACTGCCTAATAGATTGATTGATTGATTGATTGAAACTAAGGTAATCACGATCGATCGATCAGCTGTTTACCTTGATACGGATATTGGCAGCACTCATCAGCGGTCTTTCGAAAAGAGTCTTTGTTTGTGAAACAAGAACGGTGACAAGCGAACAAAATAAAAATATATTACTGAGCTTATATGAAGCGAATAAAGCGCCGCGTAGTTGGTACGACGGCTATAAGCAAAAACATTGACTTGAATACGTTCAGTGATAAACAGTAACGCGAAGAAAAAAAACACCAAATTAAGTTGTACATGACGCAGCATGTATACATAATAGGTAAAACCTCAGCTAGAAATAACGATTAAAGCGTAGTTTTTAATACATGACTTATTGTCATTCTTTACTTCCTTTTTTTTTTTTTTTTGACGTGAACATGTAAGATATTCACATCACAGAACTCCTCCGCGAGAACTCCACCACAGCGCCCTGACACGAATCCACACTGACATTAGATAAACAAGACGCAACAGATAATTCTGGTACTAAGGAATTTATGAGAAAGTCAGCACAGCGCAGAGCAGAGCTCGATTTTAGTAAAGTAATTACCAAAGGAGTCAACAGTTGCTGAGCTCAAGGAAATTAAACAGTGCGCCATGCAGTAGGAATGGGACACTTGTTAACCAATTTTTATTTTTCGTGCCCCACGGATTAACCAGCGCCTACAGGATACCATGTTCCCAACAATTCTCCGAACAGCTCAGCGGGAGAACAATTCTTAATTGCAGGGCTGCATTAAGCCCGCTCACACACAATTCCATACTCCCAATTACTTTACGCTTTTCTATGCCTCAGCGACTGTTCGCTTCTCTGCTATAGTGTTCTCACGGCATAGTGACAGTGAATAATTAGGCACTGCGAACAGTGTTCAGAATTGAACTAATTTTTTGGGGCAAAGTTGTGCCCTGAAGGACAGGCACAACTGCACAAATCACAACTGACACGCTTTGGCCATCGTTGGCCCTTGCGCTGAAAAAGCCCCATATATTATCAAATCCCAACGATGGTGCGGCGAGAACAGTCATCGGCCATATAATCTAAACTCGCGAATCAAGTCAGTCCACAATTAGTGCTCATACCACAGTACGCTTCCATAGTTCAGAGTAATCGCTGGCTCTCGCGTACATTTCAGAAGGTACAACACTTCACGCGTCGCACGCGCAACCTGCACAGGCAAGATTCCATTGCTATAAAACCGGGTACTACTTTCAGGAAATTAAGCATACATGTATAGACGCGCCTTGCAAGGAGCGACAAGCGGATAACAGTAATAGTTCGGGCACTGGTCAAAATGAAAACGATGTACTCGTGGCAATATCGTGCTGTGCACCATACAAGGGTCATTCGATTCGCCCCCCCCCCCCCCCCCTGCACTTTCTCTACTAGTTAACGAGCTGCTGCACTTCGCTATTTGTGCCACCCTGCAATTCAACATGGCGGCATCTACACGTCGCCATTCGTTTCACTGAGTGCAGGCTGCTTGCTAGACGAGTTCAAAACATTCCTTGCACTCGACAAAGAGACAGTGCAGTGTTCATGCAGATAGTTTCGTGCCGGTTCCGCACGAGCGGTAACTGGCTGGTAACTAGTTCATGAAGTGCAGGGCGAATCGAATGGACCTATATAAGTTTGACAATAGCCAATATTAGAGATGCAATGCAGGTTCCGGCGACGCTGCACCGTATTAAGAAACAGAGAAGTAGATTGAAGCAACCAAGAGAGAGAGAGAAAGTACTTAAAGAGAGATAAGAGGAGCGGGGAGGGGAGGTGGCACTCGTAAAATACGAAGAGCCCGCGCACAGTATTTACAAGAATGGCCGAGCGGGCCTCGGAGAGCCGCTTTGTGTGTGTAGCAAGCGCGACACATTCGAGGCAATCTCCATAACGGATAGGTGAATTAACTCGCGCCATGCTCGTCGAGGGAGAAAGTGAAAATGTAGGGATATAATTATAGCGGCAGAATCTCATTAGCGCCGCCTGCCCAATGTCGGCAAAACGGAGAAGCTTACATTTCAACGAGACGAGATTTGCAGACGCGCAAAAAAAAGAAATGTAAATGGACGAATGAAGAGAACTAGTACTTACCTCATTACTTTATGCTGTGTACGATCCAAAGGAAACGCTCCTACGCACCACGTGTGACGGATAACGCTTTGTGACAAGCTTTCCGCGAACGGCGCCACGACGGCGCGGCGGTTTCGAGGACAGTGTCGCAATACATCGATCGTTATTGACATACGCCTTATGTCCGTGGTTCGTGTAAACGAGTCGCAGTTTTTCCATTTATATAGGCGCTTATAAACTTTAACAAGGAACGTAACGAATGATAAACATTAACGACAAAGAGGCCAAAGCGAGAAATTTCAATCGAGATCGCAAGGTAACTTGGCCTTTCGATAAGGCGCCAATACGCAATTTCGTGCCCACATACCAAGCCGTACAAATGCCCAAGTGTGGACCGCCTTCGTGCAGAGGTTGGCAAAAGCATTAATCGAGTATTAATCGAGTGCGCATCATCGTTTTATCGAGAACAGCTCGATTCATAGTGGGTGGGAAAGCACTTTTACACGAACGGGTGGAGAGCGCATATGATACAAAGAATAGATCAGGTGGTGCCAAATCTTCCACCGTTTATCGTCACTTCGATCAGAGACCAATCCCATTGCCTAGTTAGCGTATCGCGCCTATAACGGAGTGTATTAAGCGAACACTTAATGAAACGACATGCGGTCCTCTTCGCTAACTGGTCCAAATCGCGGCAAGTCATTCCTGTTACAGGCGTCGACAACGTGTGTATCAAGCACGAAAGCAGTAATCGGTCTGCTGACAAGCGCATTTACATTCGCTTCAATAAGAAACTAACCACGCTGCCTGGATAGTTTAGCTACCTTACAAGCAGTTGTTTATCGGAAAGCTTAATCAAGCCACGTGTGGTCTCTCCTCGCTAAACAACTGCAACGCGCGACACTGTCGTATACCCATTACGTGACAACACGAAAGAAAAGAATGATGTGCCTAATTACAGCTGCTGAGAGATCAACGTCGTAGAGTTTACATCTATACAACTGTTCAGAGAAAGTGCGCCTGTAATTGCGTCGGCGAAAGCTCCATTCCTGTTGCCCGTCCACCGAAAGCGGTTCGCTGAGACAGATACATGCGACTCCAGTGTCGTATAAAACATATACGCGCGAATGAGCCGCCATCGCTCTGGAAATGTTTCGTCATTACCGCGTTGAAATTGCTCCTGCCACCGCCCTACCATCTGCGCCCACGTATGCAGCGGGAGGTCTGTGGAGCCAATGAATCGAGTTGACCCCTGCTATGTCGAAGAGAACTGGCGAGCCAGCCGAACCGAGCGGACAAACGGAGAAAACGAACGTAGATACGAATCAGTCTGTGCCGCCGGCCCCCTAACAGGTGGATAATAAAGACGTCGGCGCGCAAGCCGTGTATATGTGAGTGGATGCATATATGGCCGCAATGGCTGATGGGACAGAGGGAGACCAGAAAAAGAAGGGGGAAGGGTAAGCGGGAAGGCAGGTAAATGTAATTGTGTTAGACGAGTGCACCGCAAAATCCCCCGTTTAATACGCAGTTTCTTCGTTTCTTAGTTTTCTTTGTTTATGATTGTTTTAATTTTCTGTACAAGGTGTTTATTTTTTATTTTTTGTTAGAAGAAATTATTTCGTTTCTTTTTTTCTTGTAAAGGGTGTTTTTGCTTTCTTTAGGTCTAACCGATTCTTTTTTAATAATCCCCTGATCAGGTGCAAGACTATGAAGATATGCAACAACAACCTCAGTGAGTAGGATAGCCTGCCCTTCGGTGGCCTATTTTCCAAGGATCTCAAAAAAAGCATTTATTAAGGACAACAACTACAACTACTTCTACTACTACAACTACTTCAACTACTACTACTACTACTACTACTACTACTACTACTACTACTACTACTACTACTACTACTACTACTGCTACTACTACTACTACTACCACTACTACTACTACTACTACGACGACGACGACGACGACGACGACGAAGACAACGACGACTACAACAAAATCATAATGTCCACGGTGAGTAACTAAAATGATTAGTTAATCAACTTTTGCATTATTAACTTCGGGGAACATGTTGAAATTGCTAAACTGAAACGGAAAAGAAGCTTTTTGCTTAGCAAAAAGTTCTAAGACTAATCCTGAGAAATCCTAATACTGACGCAGAAATTCTAAGCCCCAGTTCGGAGATACCCATCCTTAATGGGCGCGACGAATACATTGGTGTTCCATTTAACAGTTTCCTAAAATTCCTCCTTTAGCAGTTCGGGATAATATTAACTACAACGCCAAAGCATCTTAATGTTGGGGACGGATATCTTGAAAGTGGTGCAAGTCTCAGGGATTCCGCTAAGCAGGCATGACATTCACTACTGGTTGGTTTCGATTTAGAAATTGCAACGTATACTCTAGATTTAATAACTAAAATGTTACTTAGCACGAATATCCTCCGTTCAGGCAATATTATCTCTTCTAAAAACCCACTTGGAAAAGTGGAAAAGCGTTATCTGTCACAAGGCGACTTTCTTTAGAATCTATGCGAAAAAAAGGAAAAAAGAAGATGCCATTCGGGTATCAAGATTTTTCGGGGTGTTGGCTAAACTTTCTTGAAATTAAATTTTCGGACAGTTGTTGGTTCATGAAAGGGGGAAAGTAGCACGTTGAAGAAGCAGCCTGAACGCCTGGGCCGGTATTTTGTAGCGATGCCTTATGCCTTATTCTATACTAGTCTTATCATCCACCGCTCACGGCCGGCTGATCCCGTTGATAACGTGAGCGGACCGTCGCTCACGTTATCCACTGACAAAGCGCTGACCACTGACCAACGCGAAAAGTGCGAGAAGGCATTAGCACCGGAAAGGCATCGCTACAAAATACCGGCCCTGTTGGCATTATTAGACCTGTTTGCATTATTTTTTTTCGTAACTTGTTAAGTCTTGTTTTAGGCGCTGATTAGTCAGTGGTTTTAGATCTTTCCGATCCTATATGATAAAGAAAGAAAGACCCAAGTGCATGCTCTGTTGGATTCTAGCAGGTGAATTTCTCCTTTCCCCGCCGCTCCTCCTCCAGTTTCCTCCGCGTCTCCAATGTTTTCCTTTAAGTTAAAGTAAGCTTCATATTATACGCAGGTTATTACGGCATATCAGCGCTATTCGGCCACTTCGTCCATTCTCGCCGCCAGCAACATCTAAGCACGCGTGAGCATGCGTGTACATACGCCTCCAAGACGTTCGTTCCGAGACGAAATCTGACGAACAAAGCGTGCAACTAGGTAAAATTCAAAACGCAATAGGAAAGTGCCGGAACGCTAAATTCGGGTTCGTACTATACGCAGGTTTTTACGGCATATCAGCGGTATTCGGCCCCTTCGTCCGTTCTCGACCACCAGCAACATCTAAGCTCGCGTGGGCATGCGTGTACATACGTCTCCAAGACGTCCGTTCCGAGACGAAACCTAACGAACTAAGCATGCACGGAGGTCGAAAATAAAAACGCAATGGGGGAAAAGGCGGGGGAAATGCAGCGGGGGTCTCAACGGGCCCTCGCCTCGCAAACGTCATGCACGCACTGCTGCGGGGCCGGTCGGAATGCCTCGGGACTCGCTCGCTCGCGTGCGGCGGCGGCGGCGGCATGCAGTCCGAGCGAGTCTTATTGCGCATCTATCATCGCTCAATTTATTACGACTCGGTTCGGCCTACCGGGAAATTGCCGGCGCCCGCCACCTCCGTATCAGATGGAACAAGGGGGCACGGCCCAATCAAATCCCTCGCACGCCGCTGTATACATACTACGTCGAAGACACAGAACCCCGAGTCTCCAGCGGCCGCCGAGCTGCTTTCCCTTTCCTACACACACGCACCGTCCGTCCGCTCGCGCTACGCGTTCCGGCGTGCAAGGGGCAGTTGTTTCTGGCGGCAGCTTGACCGCCGGCGTGAGCCGTGCAGTTGCGGCATTTCGTTGCACGGGGAGAAGCTCTATGGCCTCTGACGGCGCGACAGACAATTCTATCTGCCTGACACGCGCGTGGCAACAATTCAATATGCACGCCGTAGATGTAGACGCCCTTTCGCGGGACCCTTTCTCCCGAAGTCGTTGCCATTGTCAGGGGCTCCGCGGGGCTTTGCATGTCGTGACGAAGACTTGGTCGGTTGGCGCATGCGCAGGACGGCACAGCACTCATTACGCTGGCATTGAGTGTGGTAAGGGAGCGCTTCCGTGTAGAGTGGCGATGACGTAGAGTTATACCCCTGACACACGGGCACTCTAAAGTCCTTTAGGTAAGGGGACATCTACTGGAAAGGCGTTCAAGAGCAGTGACACACGACAAAGGAGTATCTCCCTCCCAGCAAAGTTCCTTTGCGGGAAAGATCGGGCATCTACTTTTCAAGCGTAAAGGTGTACTCTCGCATACAGCGTGCACAACTCATCTTGAGCCGCGATGTTGTAGCGATACTTACCACTTATTCTACACTAGTCTTATCATCCACCGCTCATGGCCGGCTGATGCCGTTGATAACGCGAGCGGACCGTCGCTCTGGCCACTGACAAAGCGCGATAAGCGCGAAAAGGCATTATTACCGGAACGGCATCGCTACAAAATACTGGCCCAATAGAAGAAAACCTGTTACATAATAACTAAGGTGCCCTGTAAGTATTGGTTTTATTTTGGAAAATGTTTTAAATTTTAGCGGTAATGCGATTTGTCGAACAGTGAAGATTTACTCTAGCTTTACTCTAAAACGCCCGCACCACGTCGCTAGCGCCGCCATGTTAAATTCCAAGTATGCGCATTATAAGCCATCAAAAATGGGGAAAAAATGTTTTTAGGTTCTACAATCACTAAATGTAATCTACATGCGCAGCTTCTTGTAAATGTTTTCTCTCTTGCTGCTTTAACAAGCAGCGCTTTTTTTTTTCTTTTTTTTCGGCGTTCATTTCAGGAACCACCTAAAGAAGTTAGTGCGCTACCGTGTGTCATCGGCGCAACTCCTTTCTGCAAAGGGTCCTTCGGAGTAACAAAAGGGGTTTCCTGCAAAGGATTTTATTTTTGCCCGTGTGTCAGGGGCATTATATAGGCAATTAAAAGGAGCATATTTGCGACGTGCCCTCGGTCTGAGTGTATTTAGCTCGTTTATAAATATTTCAGCTGGTGTACAATATGTCTGATTCTCATAACGAAGAAAGCGTCTTGAACTACGCGAATGCGTAATCGGCAAGTTTTAGAAATAGAAATGATACGATTCAGAACTTAGCTCAGCGTAATACAGCGTGCAAACAGCTACGAATCCGAGCTTAGACTGCACATGTGCATGGCTACACACTATCTTGACTGTCACGTTAGCCGGCATCGACAAAGGTATACCAGTGCATCGACGTAGTCTTGCACTCGTTCTCTTCGTTGCTGATAAGTAGGGTGATTGATGTTATAGTTCAGCGGAAATCCGCTAGGTGGAGATGAACCCTACTTATCCCTTTAGATAAGTAGGGTTCATTTAGTTGGCCACGAAATAAACCGCGAGTGGTTTGTATAAAGCGGGCTTGCAACGAGCACATAACAGCGAGCAGGTGATGCCACACATACATGCATCAAAAAAGCAACGCGGAAACTCCTGAACGCCACGTAGATTCTAAAACTCGATTCTACGGGGGGTCATCCTCACTCGTCAGCTCACGCAATACGTGAACTGGCGGAAATTAGGGCTGTACCCGAAGGACCCCGAACCACGAGAGCACTGCTGCGCACGGCATCTTTGCCTTCGATTCGACCGGCGAGTTAATTGTCGTTACGCCCTCTCATGCGGGCCTCGTTTGCCGCGGCAGGCTGCGGTGCGCCGGCCGGCGATCGGCGAACGATAGTGCACGCGCTGGCGGCCGCATCGCCAGCCCTGCGGTCGTCGCCTCTCGCGTGTTGCTGCCGTGGCCGATGGCGTGCGCGCAAAGGTACGCACATACCGTATACACCCGCGTAATGCGGTCCCTTTAATCTAATAGGCTGCACTCGTGTCGTCACGTTCTTGCGGGTGACGAGCTTTAATGAAACGTTGTAAATGTCTCTACAATATATATATATATATATATATATATATATATATAGATGTGTGTGTGTGTGTGTGTGTGTGTGTGTGTGTGTGTGTGTGTGTGTGTGTGTGTGTGTGTGTGTGTGTGTGTGTGTGTGTGTGTGTGTGTGTGTGTGTGTGTGTGTGTGTGGTGTGCGTGCGTGCGCGCGCGCGTGCGTGCGTGCGTGCGTGTGCGTGTGTCTGATTCTCATAACGAAGAAAGCGTTCTTGAACTACGCGAATGCGTAATCGGCAAGTTGATACGATTCAAGAACTTAGCTCAGCGTAATACAGCGTGCAAGTGTTTCTCACTGTGCACATCATAATCATCACTCAGGCTGACATCTCCAGCATATCCTGAAAGCATGTTTCTCTCTCTCTCTCTCTTTTGAACGGAAAGTGGTCACCAGGGTCCGTATGCACAAAAAGCTCTTACTTACGCTGCACATTTATTCGTAAGAGCACATTCCAGCCAATCCTGATACTGGACATGTTATTAGCGAAAGGGTGCCAGCAAATGGTAAAGAGACACACAAACGAAAAACTTTGTGAATACGGTCCCAGGGTTTTGATACCCTCGTGTCCTTTACTGGCAGATACGAGGCCGAGCTCGCAAAGCTTCCATCAGTATTGCCTTTTGCCATTGGCTGGCCGCATTCGCTAATATAAAGTTTAGCGGCAGGATTAGCTGGATTTTTAACTGTTACGAATAGTTATAGTGCGAGAGATTTTCGTGAATGTTGGCCCAGTTCTACGGAAGCGCGCAAGGTGGAGGGAGGTTCATGAAAGGAAACAAAATTGATATCCACCCGACCGTAGCACGAAGCCATAAAGGGAATCCAAACGGTGTCTAAGAAAGAGTTGAAGAAAAATTTCGCCCTGATCCGAGTAACGAACACTAGGACCAACCAACACCATTTCCGGGGTGGTCGCTCTGCCATCTAAGCTAACGTCCCGGGAAGGTAGCCGATTGCAGATCGAGTCCAAATTTATCGACAAATAGTGCTACAGTAGGCTAGATGAGAATTTTCTCTTTTGTATCCCTTCTTCGAGAGTAGGCTCTGACGCAAAAGACATTTGTCTCTGGGGCTCACTTGTGACGTTTCTCGTTATTATGCAGACCTACGTACTTCGAATCACAGCTGCACCTCGTGGGATATTTTCTAGCTCCTATTTTTGCTTGTGTCTCAACTCGTGTCAGTTCTTCGTATCTTATTATGCATCTTTCTACACTCTAAAAACATCTGTGATCGAATGTATAGTGCAACTAGGTCACACCAGCCTGTTTGCCACGACCGGCAGCACTCGCAAACGACACAGAAAGAGATCAAAACACCGATTAAGAAAACAAACATGAGTCGCAGTACCAGCTTCGCGCGTTACGCGCCAATTAACGGCTGTATTACTTCAATATTTCTCCTGGCGCTTGCTTGTCTACAGCCCCTCAGCCGGGCATACAGTTGCAATATGTGCCAGTTATCTTCCTCTTAATGCGACTTATTCTATCTCGTGCATTAAAGTGACGTCAGAAGCAACCATGGTTGCAGCAGTTGCGTGCGTTTTTCGTTGCTAATTTGTCCCTAAGACTGCAAACAACAACAACAACAACAACAACAACAACAACAACAACAACAACAACAACAACAACAACAACAACAACAACAACAACAACAACAACAACAACAACAACAACAACAACAACAACAACAACAACAACAACAATAATAATAATAATAATAATAATAATAATAATAATAATAATAATAATAATAATAATAATAATAATAAATTTTAAATTTTCGCCTCATGACCGTGGCTCACACAGGTAACTTTACATAGATGGGACCTAACTAGTCAACGTTTTAACTTCAGTTTTTCCTTACAGTTTCGAGCACATGGCAGTCGGGACCAAACCAGCAATGCTGGATAGAATATTTTATCTACGGCGTTACTATCTCCTCATGCCACCGCAGACTTCGAGTGTCTAAATAAGCTATAACTATAATATACCGTGTAACAACACGTTCAGTAGTAAAAAAAAACGACTAAAGAAAAACGTTATATCATTAGTTCGTAGCTAAAAAAACGAGGTCTTCACGTAAAGCGTCACCAGATTTGACCGTAGAAAACGGACACTGCCCAAGAATTCCCGACAACCTTTTGGCGCATTCTGTAGAATAATGGCTGCATTCATAGCCTTAGGCAGTAAAAATGTGGCAACAAAGGTGATCACGAGAGGACAAGAATGGCCGCAGATATTACGTGCGTCAACACGGTATACGCAATGCCGCGTGCACTTCGCGGCGTTTAAGGGTAGAGAACGTTCCGGCGCACTCTTCACCCCCATCTGGTTCGGCCCTTACTACTTCTCCATTTGCCCCCAACGAAGGGGTCAAGTGGATAACGAGAAATGTATTTTGCTTCCTCCCTCAACCGAGCTATAGGAAAGAAAGAGCGGTACGCGCGCGTGCAGCCAAGACTGGACGCATGCATGCCTTGCAACAGCTCGCGCCTTCATTTGCCGGCCGCTATAACGTGCTCGGCTGCGATTGTTGTCGGAGGGGTATTGAAGATAATCGAGAGATGGTTAGGGTCGATAAGTGTAAGAGAGGCACGTACGTTGACCTTCACGAGTTGCGCACGATTTCCCCGATGAGTGTCACGCATCGTCTCAACATTTATTTAATAAAACCAATCGGACATAGCCGGAAGTTCGCACCGAGGAAGACATCATACAGAAGAGTCCGGGATGCACAGCAGTAGCATTCTGCCGTCAGCAAAGTTTTCACATTCAAAGTGGAGAAAGAATATAGAAACTAAGAAGGATCGACCATCCTAAGCTGCCATTTTGCTACCGGAAGCAAATGGTCTCGCTTCCCGTCTCAGAGGAGCCTTCAGGTAATGTTTTTCTTGTGAGTGGCCCTTCGATGCTCTTGCATCGAGATTATTTTTGTCTCGGAATCGATCTAAATGGTTCAGGACATCGAAATGGGGACGAAGTGCTGGCTTTGGATACTGGCAGCGCGTTGCTAGGTTAGTTAAATTATATTATGTCGAGTTTATCAGGTTGTTAAAAGTTTCATCATGAGAATAACTCGCGGGAAGTGGCACATCGACGAAGAAGTAAGTGCTTAAAACTACGCGATTTGTGGACCTGTTGGCGCAGAATGAAGGATATAGTGTAAGCCAAGCTATGACGGCACTTAGCGGAAAGGGCCACTACATTTCACAGTTATATTGAGACTCCTGTCTACTTCAACGTGTACCGTTCACAATTTACCCTAAATATTCCGTGCTGTCCTCTTCGTTATATATGAGTCACCGAAAGTGCTTATTTATTAAACTACAGCAGCAGCTGGTGTGGATTGGTGCACGACGGTGCTGTTCCTACCGAGTGTTCGGCGTTAACCGGGGACTCAGAGTAAACGACACTTCGATGAACAGCTGACCCATTTGTGATCAAATTTTGCACAGGATCGGAATTTCGTCCTGCATCTCGTTCCGCGTCTTGTCCAGACGCGGTGCTTGCTTTGCTTCGTCCAGTATACATCGGAAGTAAACGTCGTCCGCTGTGATGCGGAAAAAGAAATCTAGAGTTTTCTCAGCGGAACTAACCGTGGCGCCGTCTATCACGAGGACGGCGAAGCTATGGAGCTCTCATTCTGTCCTGTCTGCGGCTTCTAAATCGGCCGTCATTCCTTTCACTTTCTTTTTATTTATTTATGTGCGTGATTTGCTGCAAGGCATATATATATACAGAATGAAAAAAAAAGCGTCATCAAATGAGTTTCCGCATTTGTTGGCCAGTATCCAGCGGGTACACGCCCCTGGAATATTAGGCTTGATTTAGACCTTCCTGAGCATCATATGCTTGATACATAGAACACCAGCGCACAACCACAACAGGTGATGTGCGTCAACCGTAGGTTCAAGAACAGGGCACTTGACACGTTCCAGTGTTGTGAGTAGTAGATCCCGAGGCCCAGGTGATAGCAGGTGTTTCGCACACCTTTTTTCTTTTGTTTACCTGGTATTCATTTAGATACATGTCGTTCATTCCTTTTCCTATGCGCCGCGCAAGTTGTTCTAGACATCACGCTGATATGCATGAACGAATATAGCCAGCAGAACTTGTTGCTGGACGAGCCTGGTGCATCTTAATGACATCCTGAAGGGCGCAAGCACATGCACATGCAATGTACAACGAAAAAAAAAAGCGAGACAGACAAACGATGCGCATGTTTGTCTGTCTCGTATTTTTATTCACTGCGCATTGCATGTGCATGTGTTTGCGCCCTTCAGGATGTCAGTATGAATTATAGCCAGAAGAGAATCCCCAATCGGAGTTTGTAAAGACCTTTAATCATTTTATAAAAACACTTAACAACCCAAGTTTTTTTTTTCTTTTTTTTGCAAAGAGTAGAGAGAGGATGTCGCCATCACACGAAATTAAACGAAAGCGAAAAGAAACACGTGCGCCGACTCTTTCTTATTTTTCAATAATTGCAGTCATTTTGCCTTTTTTTTCAATATTTGTGGCTCTGTGCTCTACACGGTAATAACACCCCCACACTAAAATTTATCTGTCGCACGCAAACTTGCGCAAACACATACTTAGGCAGCGCTCGCACTCGGCCAAGCATATTCCAAGCCGCTCGTTATCGTTAGGCTCTCCCGACGCGCATTTCCAGTTCGTGCACATTCAAATTGCGTCCTTACGGCACGTGCATGATTCGTAAGAGAAAGGTGAAGCTTGAATCTTGGAACGAAAAATCACGGCGCAATAGAGACAGGGACGAACACATAGTGCGCAGGACAGGCGCTTCCTTCTTGTCTCTATATAGGGTGATGTCTAAATAATCCAGCGCCAAGCAACCGCTTGCATAGATTATACATACACAAATCTTGAAGGCAAAGCTCCTGTGGGTTTTATGCACCGGAAACAATTACAAGATCCAGAAACACATGATAATTAACCTACATGTATTGGACTTCATCAACTGAACTATTATTTTTACTTCGTTATAAATCCACTCGCCCAGGAAAACGTTTTGCTAAGCTCGAGTCGTTCGAGAACGAACGACAACGCCACGGCGCAAAGCACGCTCGTCAGCAAATGTGTACCGCGTGTGAAACTTTGCTAATGTATTTCTCAAAATTTCCAAGGCTCCACCGCAAAACTTCCAACGCAAACGTTCGTCCAGAAGTCAGATGTACGCATCGGATCCCGAGTAACGACCTTGATGAGCGACCTGTTTCTAGCCATCGTATATAGACAGAAAACTGGAGAGCGATCTACAAGGTTTGGCTGTAAAGGTACTGCGCTATGCAGACGGCTTTCTAGTACTACTAAACAAACATCACTTTCTGCAAGCTTCCATGGACGTCCACAAAATCTTTAAGGAGAGGTGGCATGGTTTGAACTTCATGTGCGAATAACGCCAAGTGAATTGACGTCCACACGGCACGTGGACGTGAAATTTGCTCTTCGAACAGAACCACATCTGTTGGGCGTACCTTCCCGTCTTCCAAGCTTCTCTTCGACTACTGATCGGGCCAAGTCGCTAAAGAACGGGGCAGCGGAGTCACGTCTGAGCTGAGCTCTCCCCAGATCGTGCGCTTCCCAAATGGCTGACACCGTCACCAAGTTGCAAGACTCACCGAGTTGCAAGATATCACCAAGTTGCAAGACTAAAGAAGGCGGGCTTTCCAGAAAGCGTTTTGGGATCCACCTGTGAGAAGTTGGCAAGAAAACTGAAAGCATAATCGATTGAAGGTACGCAGGAGGAGGCGACACGCCATATTAGAAAATGGCGTGAAACCAGCCGTGCCTTTTCACACGCTTAACACTGATATAGTGTCGAGCTGGGGACGTTATTTTCTAATGACCTATTTCATTTCCCTTTTATTTCGTCCGGCGTCATTGGCTCGGACGTGGTTGAAAGTTGTAACGATGCTGCATGGGTCGTCACTGCCTCTGATAGGAAGAACGGAAAATAAAAGCAAACTCGACAAAATGCGGGCCCCGAATATTTGCGGCCCACATTCGATAACACCTGGACCCGAGAATGAGAGACTGAGTTCGATGTCACAAGAGGAACAAGTGCCAGACAGGCAAGTATATAACGATTCGCGAAGCCGTCGCCGTGAATGGCCGGGGCAATTAGCGGACTCCGCTAATTAACTTAATGAGACTGCCTTCAAGACCCTTTCGCTGGGACGAATAATCCTCTTTCTTTCTTTCTTCCTTTACAAATGCGACAAAAATTACTAGCACTTCCTTGGCGCGAAGCGCGAGGCAACTTAATTTGTTGTTGATATACAATTGCGTTTTTTCTCCGGCATCGCATTGCAAAGAACTGCTTTCTCTTTGCGGAGCCGCGCTTCGGCAAAACTGCGCTCAGTAATCACGTGACGTGTGTCGTCAATGCTTATCTCGGTGCGTTACTTTCCAACCATCTTCAAAGCGTTAATTCTCAGCACGCGTTAAATACTTGAGTACCAATAATGTCCTCAGGCTCCGGAAGTAGACTTTGAGAGTGTATCGATGCTTCGGTGCTCCCCCATTACGAATGGTGTTACTGGAATCTTTAAAGCGTCACAAAAAGAAAATATTAAGACGAGTTAGACCGATTGATTATTCATCTAGAAGTCTATCGTCGTACTCTTTGTGCCAGTATATGACTGTGTTGCGTAGAAAACTGCCACCGAAGGTCTTGCTGCTGGTCCTCAATTTGAATCGCCCGCGCCAGAACGGACGAGTTGACGTGATTCCCACGTGACCTTACTCCTCGCCGCTTTCTGCGAATCAACCTGTGCTGACGTCACCTGAGAGGCACCACAGTCTCAAACAGGTGGCGCCGCCTTTGCTTTCCATTTTCTTCGTCTTCCCGCTTACGAAACCCTCTGATCTCGCTAGGAATGACGTATTCGCTAATGCAGAAGCCCCTAATCGCCTAATCTAGCTCACTTAATATTTCCCCTTAGGTCGCCTCTAATATTCGAAACTCACGTCTTTACGCGCAAGCGTGCAGAACATCAGAGCCGGCATTAACATAAGAATTGTTCATTTCGCTCGGTTCTATCCCCTCGTTATCATCCACCGCCCACGTCCCAGGCGTTCTTGGTGATAACGCAAGCGAAGAGCTGACTCGAACCACTGGTGAAAAACCGAGTGGAAAGGAATGGGAATAAACAATGGTTACGCAATCCCGGCGCAGGTGCGGCCAAAAGCAAAATTGAGCCTAGATACGGGGAAAATCGATTTCGCTAACAAGGCTTTATCTTTTAGTTTAGAGTGAACGCTATAATAAGTAGGTCGGCACTTGGCGTCCTTGCTACAAAAGGAAAGTTTCGTTCTGATCACTAAAGCAAAGAAAGAAAGAAAATGAAGAAACTCTTCGCGCAGCGCGGAGCCAAGTGGCGACGGTATATGCCAGAAAAGCCAAACATCGAAACTGAAGAAACCGCCCTAAAGTTTGGTTTGGACTGACTGTGGTGTCGGAGCTAAACGCGTGGCAACTCTTCCAGCGTCCCGGGTAAAAAGCTTTCTGCTTTCAGCCGCTCGCAGCTAGATGCTCTGCCCATCGCATCCACGCCAGCAAACAAGAGCGGCACTTCCAAATATATATATATATATATATATATATATATATATATATATATATATATATTAAAAAGGACACCTTCGCCGGGCTATGCCGCGGCGAGTGGTATCATAGTCTATCTTCAACTTCCCGTTCTCCGGCGGCGGAGATTTGAAAAAAAGAAGAGAGAGAGAGAAAAGAGTAACGGGGTGAAAGTAACAGACTCCCAAAACGCAAGAAAGAGTAATGCACTCCAAGTTTGGCTAGAAGGAACGGCACAGATGAGAAGCTATTGGCGAAAGAAAGAAAAGAAAGAAAAAATATGGCCTCGGGCCACTTCAAATCGGGTCGCCGGAGGCAACGAAACAAGATTTTATTATGCCCACTCTCATCGTCCGAACGCGCGGACACGGGAAGCCCATTTTCACCCGCGCTGGCCAGAAGTTTTTTGCGAGCGTCCACACAGGCTCCGGTCAAAAAGTGCCGAACTCGCGATGGTGCGATATGCCTGGGTAGTTTTTATCTATTCCGCTTCTCCAGTAACCAAAGTGGTTGCAAGGAGAAAGATGAACCTCGTTCGTATATATTCACTCTTCGGCGCCAGCAGGATGCGGAGCTCGTCCGGGATGCTTAGAGTTAGTTGTTTGGGGTAAACAAAGGATGAGGTCACGCAGAAACGAGTCGGCGATGGCCGAAAGTGTGAAGTGCGGAAAGCGACCCTATATACATAAAAAAAGTCGATTGCTGGGTGGTTAAATGATGACGAAGGAAAAAATAAAAATACAAAAAGAAAAGTGTTACCGAAGCTTGTAGACGGGTTGGATTGTAACGCCAGCTGGGAGTAAGGCACGATTTGATGAGCACCTGCTAACAACTACCCAT
Source organism: Dermacentor silvarum (assembly GCF_013339745.2). Taxonomy (NCBI): domain Eukaryota; kingdom Metazoa; phylum Arthropoda; class Arachnida; order Ixodida; family Ixodidae; genus Dermacentor; species Dermacentor silvarum. Next base: position 38,048,219 of record NC_051161.1, on the reverse strand, counting down.
AAGGATTACGGTGCTTTTAGGGGCGAAGCTCCTTATAGCGGCACCCGTTCCGTCCCCGTCGTAGTAGTAGTAGTAGTGCGTAACCAGTCTGAGAAAAATGAGAAAAATGTGGTTGATCCCTCTTATATAGGAATCGGTATAGAACACGAAAGTGAAACGTGTCTTCACAGAAGTAGTGTAATGTTTATTGCACATTGATATATAATGTCTATTGGTGTTTTGTGGCTAAAGCGCCCTTAGGCGTTGATGCACCCACGCTGACGCCTGGTGGCACGTCTCCTCCATCACGACTACCAACGTCGATGACCATGAGCAACCGTCGTGCATATGGAAGCTGCACTACGCTGCACACGCTAGCACAACGCGAAAGACGAAGCACGTAACTGACACACTAATACAACGCGCAAGACAAAGCACGTAACTGAATCGTCACCGAGTCAAATCAGCGCGTACAGCGCGTCGTAATTGCAGCCTCCGCGATCAACTTCAGAAACATTTGCAGAGCTAATTGCGGAGGCCACGCTCCGCTGTGCTGAGTACGGTGAACGCCACCTAGGTGGCGTTGGTAGTGCTTCTTGATGCCAGCGTCCCTTCGAATGCTGGCATCGAGGCGTCGTAGTGCTGAGACCACCGAAGCGTTCACTGTCGGTGCGCGTTAGTGTCATAATGCAGTACTTCTCTTTTCTGCTCGTAGGCGGCGGCACCACCCCGAGCAAGAGCGCGGGTACACGGAGGAGTGTTAGATATACAAGGCGCGTCTGTGTAGCTTTCTGCAAATGCGTTTGTGGCGCAATGGGTTAAACGCTCGGCGATCTATCGTCGCGGACCGAGAGGTCGTGGGTTCGATTTCCAAATTTTGCATGTTTGTGGAACTTTTTCTTCTGGTTTCTTTCTTTGTATTATGTTCTATGACGTATTTCCGTGACGGAAATACGTCAGTGAAGTCTTGGTGGACCCCGGCATAAAACACTTTCGTGTTAAAAAATTCCGAAGTTGTGTCCGTAGCGCGGAATCAAACCAGGGACCCCTCGCTTCCGAGCGCGCGGCGTTAGCCAACTACGCCACGAAGCGGACATGGACAAACGCACCACGATGGCTATAAATACCCAACATTAACGAAAGGCCGCGTTTCTAGCGCGTTTCTAACGCGTTTGTGCTAGCGCGTTACGGCCCGTGTAAGAAGCTGGTGTAAGACGCTGTGGCCTCTCCACCTTACCTTCAACGCGTTTCGAACGCGCTGCCCAAAGCGGTGGCAAGTCAAGTCGAGGAGCGTTTATGAATACGGGGGGTATAGACCTACACCATGTTTGTAAACAGCGGTAGGCACCGTCGATATATTTTAAGCCCTATAGCGACGTCGCGTAGGCTCCGCCCAACGTTTGGCTCCGCCCACGTTCGCCGCCACCGCTTGCACTCGCGGATGGGGCATTTTTTCTTTAATGGGGTGGGGAAGCTAAAACCACGATTTCATTCTAAAGCACACAGTAATGTGGGCGCCGGATTAAGTTTGACTACGTGAGACTCTTTAATGTGCACCCAATGCACGTTCTTGCATCTCGCCCCCATCTGGATACGGCCGAACGAGACGCTAGGCCTAGCTCGTTGACCGCCGCAGTGACTGCCTACAGCGCTTGCGGCCTGGCCTGCTGCTCATCATTGTGCACTTATTTTCGACAACACGATTAATGTGGGCTTAAATGAATCGGTTTTGTCAGCGTCGTTGGTGCGAATAACAAACGAAACTTTGTACTTGCAAGCCAGCCGAGCCGCCTCGCTGAGACGGCCGGTGCTTCGGTTTCCGTCTTCGAGACGAAATGCCGTCGGGTCGTTGCTCCATATCGCGCCAGTGGTTTAGTACTGGGCGCTGCTTTACGAAACACGCGCAAATTCGAGATAGCTTTTCTATTAAGAACTATTTTATGTTAAAAACAAGCTGTAGCCGATTTATACGTCGCCGTGAGCGGCAATAGAAGCGATCGCCTCGGTGATGGGACCGGCAAGGTACCGGCCCTGCGGCGACGCCGCCTGTGTATATACGCCCGCGCAATGTGAGCTAGATGTTGGCCGCGGCGGTCCGATCGCTGCAGCTCTGTACTAACACTATATTTTGTTTCGCGCTCGAAATTTAACTGACACGTTTAGGTGCATTTATGACTTCCACACTGCAATAAACGCAGCTGTGACCCTGCTGCCTGCCTATGTGAACGTGTGATAGGATATTTACACTGCTGGTGGCTCAATTCTTTGAGATGAAAACAAATTCGAATGTGACGTGTTTTGTGGGGCATTTGCTCGCTCGACCTTCATTCAAGGCTAATCCTAATCTAGCTTTCCCACAGTGCGGCAAGCAATTATAATGGCACGCTAATGAGGATCCTAAGATCGTATATGATCCTAAGATCGTAACGATCCTAAGATCGGCTAAGGCACGCCAATCAAAATAAAAGAGAAGCTTAATGGTTACGAAATGTTTTGCGCATAATGGATGATCTGGTATCGTAATCCAACTTTTGCTGTTTACCGCGGCGGCCCATTGCTAAGCTTGTAGACGGGTTGGATTGTAACGCCAGCTGGGAGTAAGGCACGATTTGAAGAGCACCTGCTAACAACTACCCATAAGGATTACGGTGCTTTTTGGAGGAGAACATCTTTGACTAATAGTGCAATAGCACATGCGTCGGCGAACTCACCGCTAATTTCCTTCTTTCCTTCCTCCTCTCTCTCTCTCTCTCTGCCTTCTTTGTGTTCCTCTTTCCCATTCCCTCAGTGTAGGGTAGCCAACAGGACGTTATTCTGGTTAACCTCCCTGCCTTCTGCTTTTCCCTTTTCTTCCCCTTGGAGGACCCAGGGCCGTATCAACACCACCTAGATAGCACAAGGCCTGTTCACTCCGATTCATGACGTCATGCCACCTGACCCGACCGCGATAGAATCTAATGGGGATGCTCCCGAGTAAGCAGCGGTGATTTCGACGTCATCGCTTTCGTCACGCCAGGCTTGGCAATGGAAATTTGGGGCCAGGTAGCATGACGTCATGGATTGGAGTGAACCGGCCTTGTACTATCTATAGGTGGTGTTGGCCGTATTCACAAGCGTTCTCATATGCAATAGCTTTCATAATTGGTGGACGTTTGGACGATAGCAAGCGTGATAGCGACACGATCGCCGCTGCGATAGCAAATCGCATGCCCGGCACATGAAAAAGTGAAATTTTGTGAGAACGGGGCCCTATAAATATAATTTTAAAGCGAAGCTTTCTACATCTCACTCATTCGTCCGTGAGCGCCTAAAACGCACTGCAGGAAAGGCAACTTACACAATGGAACTATCTGCGCATCTGCGCACACTATAGAACAATCTGCGCACATAATAGAACGGCGCCCGACGTACGTATTGTAGAACACTATAGTTTACATTCGCAGTTGTACCGATAAGAACAACAGGAACTGCAACGCCACGCTACCCATACGAACTGTATATATCTGCATTGCATTACGCGCGTCCCGCAATGCATCCCAGGACGTCACCATGCGTAGGCCGCGGGTGCAGCGCATGGCAGAAGAAGAGGCTGCCGTACGCGAACGTAAGCGCAAGCGCCATCGTGCCCGTAAGGCCAGTCCCGTGTATCGGCAACGGCAGAGCTTCTGACCGTCTACCACAGCGATCACAAGGCAATACTGTGCAAGTGTAGAGTCGTCCGTGAAAGTGTTAGTGTGTGCGTGTAATCAACGGCTACATGATCTAAAATAAAGGCTATGCAACTTAACGAAATGTGTCTTCATTCAACTTCAACGTTGGAAAAGTACAATCCTAAACAAGCAATCAAATCACATATGCATCGCATAGGGTCGCTCAGCATTTCTTGGGTTTGTTGCATGGTCGTTGGCTTTGGACTTTGACTTTGATCCAGTTTGCATGGGAGAAAGCTTCGCGTTCAACCATCTTTCTTTAAGAAAGGGGCTTTCATTTTTTTTTATCGGATCCCGACGAATAAAGTGAAAAGACGCACATTGGTGGAAAGGGCATTTGGTGATCGAAATATGTATATGGAGGTCATTGGAAGAGGCCTTTGTCCTCTCCCGATATGAAGAAACGTATTAGAAGGACACCTTGAGGCCATTGTGGCGAAAAGGGATTGGGGACAACGTCAAGTAGTGCGTACGATGTGAGAAAGATAAATTTATGTATAGAACGGAAGAGAGATGGGCCTCAGCTTGTGGTGCTCAAATCTGCCAAGTACTCCGCGTAGGCAAGGGGACAAGAGAAGCGAAAAGGGAATGGAAGGTGGTGATGAAAACAGCAGCGATGCAAGGATGTTATTGGAGGTCAACACAGCTGCATTTTGAAAGCCTTAGTTCAGTCCTGTGTTGGGCAGAAAGTTCAGCATGACTCGCCCTGATATTGCAGCACAACTTGGCGAGTGGCCAAGAACCCGAAATAATGTACTCGCAGAATGTTCTGGCGTTGATGTTTGCTAGTGGAGATGCTAAGATCTGTCGCTCCTGCAAGTATGCTGGTCTGTAGGTCCCATGCACTTTGTAAGCATGTACGTGTGAACTTCTGTAGTGGTCTGCGTGTATGCTTAAAAAGCGTCGATTCGAGGCCATTCTGTCCTTAAAGCACGTCACCTACATGGGCTGGTGCTCATGAGGACGGTAGACGGATTGCACTGCGTGATGCAACGTACACTGTTTCGCTGCAGCAACATCACTTTCGCCGAGCTATTACTATATATGAAATGTAGGCACATGCCATATCAGCTAATCATGCTTTATGCGTTGTTATTATTATTTTATTCGCCTGGATTTCCACGCGGCATAATGTCTGAATGATGCTACATTTAAGCTTGCAGGCCGATTTCACGCATACACTGCAACAGGAACTTATGAAATGTATTCTCCATGAGCCATGCTTCCTCGCCTTCAGGTTGTTCACTTCATGACTGTTATACGTTATAACAGTTATACGTTATACACGGGATCGCCCATCAATCAACGCACACGGTAACAGTAGAAGAAATGAATCAGACAGCCGTCCGACACGTAGCTTCTTTCGCGAAGTTCTTCTGACTACAGTGTAACAATGTAACGAAATATTCGAGGTGACGGGGTGTTCTTGTTTTCATTCTTTCTTTTTAAAACACCAGTAATGCATCAAACTGGGAATTACAGCCATTCACTCTTTTTTATCGAATTCGTGATAAGCACACTCAAGCGCAGAAGTTGGACGGTGAAGTGCGAAAGTTTGAAGCCCTTTCGATATAACATCGGCTCACTCCGCATAGAGACAGGGCCGCCCTAGTACAGTTCGATCGCGCCGGAAGCGAAAGCTCGTATAGTCGTCGCAGCTGCGTCGACGCCGCCAAATTGAGCTGACCGAGCGCACTTTCTCCCAGGAAAACGAGACGACGGCGGCATATCGGGGCGCCAGGCTCCGCGGCGCAGCCTCCTCTAATCTCGAGGATTTGCGTCCGGCTTATGAGTTATCTGCATCGCGCCACGCCGCGCCTAGTTTTCCAATCGATCAAAGTTATTTTCCCTCGCTCGCGCGATTCTCCTCGCGTCATGCTTTTCCTTCTTTTATTTTATTTCTTCTTTCTTTTCATTCCCTCTTTTTTTTCTCACTCATTTCGCGTGGATTTCTTGCAAGGCCCGCGCTGGACATGGGCTTGCAAGCGTGGGCAATTTCATCGATTTCGCGGCGAGTGGCACGCGGGGTGTATGTCTTCAGAGTGCTCGTTCATAAGAGCTTCGCCTTCCCTTCCTTTAACTGTTTTCTTTTTTTTTTCTTCCTTTTTTTTTTTTGAATGCGAATCGCATCCTTGGCATTGTCAGACCAGTGGGCCGAACCCGAAGGTAGTGCAGTATACAAATGTGGACCATTCGCCTGGGTTTGTGCCACGGCCCTGCGGGATATGTGCTGCTCCTCAATAAACCTCTTTTGAGCCAACTTGGGTCACTGTGTATGTATGTGCCACTGGGTACATGCGACTTCACGGCGCTGCCACCAGAAGGCGCAGAGTGTCCGAAAGAAAACGCGACAGAGAAGCCCAGCTGCAGTACATGGCTCATATAGATCGTCACACCCTCACTCAAAAACATTGATAATTGTTTCGTCACTTCCACTCATAAGACTTCGCAACCAATATATTTTAGTTACGTGCAGACGCGTGAACGCTAAGAAGTGTTCATTTGTGCGTATGCATTCTCGATAACTTCTGACTGATGATACATATACAGTTCAACCGACGTGCTTACACGTACGTTACTCGACCGACTGCCTCGGAAATTTAACCCTAGACGATCTTCCTTGGCTTCCTCTATGAGCCATGTTTTGTCTTCATTCTCTCGTCTGTGAATTTCTTGCCAGCATCAGCATGCAACCACTGTCCGAGGAGACAATTCTGGAACCATGGTCTGATGCCGCAATTGCGAGGCAGACAACGAGGGCCTTGTTGTAATTTATGCCTGCAACGTGATTCAGCAATCCGACTTTAGCAGGCCAACTGTGCCATACACATTTACATCCGCGTAACATTCTCTTTCTCTCATCGCCATCATCATAATCGTAATTCATTGCCCCATTTGCCTCTTACCTATAGTGCAGAGTAGCACGACTAGGGCGCACAATTGCCGATCAACTTATCTGCCTTTCCTGCGATTCCATTCTTCTTCTCTTGCTTTCTATTGTGCCATTAGCCGAGCACTCTTCCGCGGCTCATAGGTGCGAAAATCTGCCATGTTTGCTTAATTTGATCTCGATTGCTCTTGAAATAGTCGAAGCGAGTCTACCATTATATTTAGCGTACTTAATGAATAACTATTTACAGCGAGTTTGCGTTAAACACTCGAAACTCTGGCGAAACCGTTGCTTCCCATCGTTTTGATCTTGAAGCCCGACATCGCTGAGCGAACGTTCACTGACTGTAGTGCGCACGGAAACTTTTACGTTGTCGCTGTGTCCTCCACTGCATACTCGCCTTCCTATTCTACGTCCATCCTGTCCAGTCCCAGTATCGCCGTGACACTACGCCGCGTCATTCAAATGTTGTGCGCAGAATGGAGGAAAGTTTTTTTAATACCTATTACCATTCAAGAGAGAGAACATCCTAAACAGAACAACGTCCGGTTGGCTGTCCTACACTTGAATATGTGAGAAAGGGGTAGACAGACGAGAGCGAAACAGAGAAAGTAAAGACGTGTCAGAACATAGTGTACGATTTCAAAGGCGTTCCATCTCGCATGTTGCCCTCAAGAAGAGCAGACGTACCTTCAGTGCTTGCCGCTGACGAGTAGTTAGCACTCAAAGTATGATTAACAACGAGCACTCAGCACTCAAAGTATGATTAACAAAACGCGGCATTTAGTCAAGCACAAAGCATAAGGAAGGCACGTGACTAGCAACAACTTGCGGTTGTAATTCTTTCAAGCTTCACTCGCACTCTTCCCAAGCCCTTTTCCAGTATGGCTGGCTACGAAACGAGAAGCACGTTCAACGAGAGCGCGGGCACAAAATGACCTCGCGATTTTCTTTATCTCTTTCAGCCACGCCGGACAATGAAAACCTCGCGACTGCGGTCGCCGGGAAAATCCATCCATTAGACTGCGGCTTTATCCCTAGGAAAATTCGGCGGTGATAGCCAGAAAAACAAGAGAGAAACGGCCGAATTGTGTGGAGGTGAAAGAGGGACCATTCATTAGCAGCTGAAGCCCAGGCAGGGTTCGTGATAACAGATCTGGTAGGATCAGTTATCGCTTTCCTCTCGTGAAAGAACCGGCGCTGCAAGGGACAGAGTACTTGGTAGTTTTAGCCATTGTTCAAGCGGGAGCTTTACAGTCCAAAACTTAGCTGCTCCAGCCGCTAATGCGTCGAAGCACCGCCATTGAAAGCCTTTGCAACTTGAGCTTCAGCATCCGCTAATGCGGCCATTCGTACAAGTCAGTAGCCGTGGCAAGCTGTGCCTTGGTATACTTTAGGAGCAGTCGCCTTTTTGTTGCCAAGTGATAGTTTAGAACAGTTTTCTTTCTTTCTTTCTTCTTCTTTTCCTTTCTTTCTTTCTTTCTTGCTTCTTTCCTTTCTTCTTTCTTCTTTCTTCTTTCTTTCTTTCTTTCTCTTCTTTCTTCTCTTTCTTTCTTTCTTTCCTTCCTTCTTCCTTCCTTCCTTCCTCCTGTCCCTTCTTTCTTTCTTTCTTTCTTATTCTATCTTTCTTCCTTTCTTTCTTTCTTGTTGATACAGTGCCCCGTGTCAAAGCTGTCCGGCTGTATGCAGACCGCAACACGAAATGATGATCATTTGAGCAAACGATTTCAAACACAGGACCTTCTACTCCTGTTCTGTCCTGTTATATACATAGGTTGCTGCGGAGAGATTGTGGCAGAGAGCAGTTTGGGTGCTCCATTTCTCATGTGTAATGCGGAAAAAAAAAAGAAAATTATAGTCCTAAAATAAATTATTTAAAACATGGCAATTAAACTCGCAAACCTAACGCCGCAGCGGCGGGTTCACTTGCCGTCTGTTCATTACGCTAACTAAATTACCTATATCTACTTTGTTGTCTTTGTACGTTGGCGCACGAGTCCTCCACGCACAAAATGGATGGTGTACGTCCAAACAAAAACCCCCGTTCAAGTTTCGTCCACGGTATGATGTAATGATGACGATCGCCGTCATTCAATCGTAGTCATGCCGTTGTTGCCGTCATGTTATAGTCACGATACCGTCGTCGTCACGTCGTCGTCATCATTACGTCATCATCATACCGTATCCGGAGGGCGCCGTCTTTATGTCGTCATCATGCCGTCGACGTCATACTGTCGTCATATCGTTGCCGTCATGGCATCGTCGCCTCCGTCGTCCTGTAGTTGTCATCACACACACCCGCAGTATACGCAATTGGACATTTCAGCGGTTGTACTCCCACACAGCGATCGCTTAACTCAGATCTCTTAACGTCCCCTGATCTCATCCCTTGATGGTTTCTGCGATTTTCTATTTCTAATTTCTTCTTCTTTACTGCGCATGACAATGTCACCCAAATCAAGGGCGATACAAACAGCAGCCACCCACGGAACACCCGTTGCGGTTCGCGCCACAGTACACGAGGCAGCCTTAAGCCATTACCAAAGTGGTGATACCGGGGCGGCAAAAGAAGTGCGACGTATCCGCGGTTAGCGAGCCCTTATCCTTCGTTAATGAAGGCGAAAAGAAAGTATAGTGCAGTCCCGCGGCACGCCACGGTACACGGGGAGCTCGTGCACAAGCTACTAGGTAAAATTAAACGCTACTAGAAGCTGTTCGATGTCTATATGATGTGTAGCTGCAAGTAGTTGCGCGGGTCTGGCTTTTATTTTTTTACTGGAGACAAGAAGCTTGATTGCGTTTCAGGGCTAATCGTATAATGCATCTCCGGGCACACGTTGTCTGAGAGAGAGAAGGATCGCGTTCGGTGAGGGGGGAGAGCCACACAGGTTGAGGCTGAGAGGAGACCTATATGTGCGTCACACTAATGGAGCGGCCAGATAAAGTATGTGTGGGAACCTCAGGTGATCACCAGTGAGATGAGGCGCGTAGTGCTTCAGGCGGATGGGAGATAAATTAGAGCTTTCAGTAATCGCGCGTAGTGAGAACAAAACTACGAGAAAATTACAGAAGCTCGCTCTACTGTATTTTTCGCGAGAAGGTCATGGGGTGCGTCTGTGAGGGCGATGCTCCAACTCTATAACGCACTATTCCTGGGTCCCCTACGCTATAGCTTACCTGCACTGGCTGGGACCGGTAGGTCCAACCTCCGTGCCCTCCAGTCTGTGCAAGCTCAAGCTGTGCCAATATGTCTTGGCCTTCCCAGGTAGTGCATCCACAGCAGCAACAATAGCCATCGCGCATGACGACCACATCAATACGTACATTCAAGTACATGCTTTAAGGATGCACATCAGGCACTTCGCCTGACTTCCATCGCATCACCTTGCCTACCTTCCTGCCGCTCGACCTCGTTCAGCGTTTAACACGGATTATTGCCGCTAACCATGAACTTTATCGTCGAACTTCACGCCCACAGCACGACCATCCCTACCACTGTGGTGCCTGCATTCGCGTCAAGCCCTTCTTGTCATTCCCGGAATCAAAAAGAAAACGGGGATGTCGTCTGTCGCCCACAAACTAACCGTACTTTCATTCCTGCATGAGAAGCACAGAAAAAGCATCCACGTCTACGAGGACGATTCTGCCTCCTCCAAAGGTTCATCGGGAGCAGTGGTACGTAATTCCCGCGAAATCTATCATTATCCCATTTATGACGTCACACATCACATCATCGACGGTTGTAGAATTCGCAGCTATCCATGCTGCTCTGGGGTTTATTGGTCACGAATCATCACCGTCATGGTCCATCTTTTGTGACTCGAAGGCAGCTCTACAGTGCCTGCTGTCCCCTTTCAACCACGGACCTAACGTGCAATTAGTCACAGACATCCGACTACTTCACCATCACGCCATCGACAAGGGGCACATCATCATCTACCAGTGATAGTGGGTCACTGTGGAATGTCTGGAAATAACTGTGCGGATGACGCTGCCCGATCGGCCCACGACGGTGCCCATATATATCAATACCATTATCAAGAAGAGACGCAGCCACAAAGCTTCGCTCCCTCGCACGCGAGCTTACACGGACTCTGCGGAACACCAGTGAATTCACCAACCAACGTCTCCACAGATCGGATCCACATGTGCAGCACCGTCTTCCACCAGGGATACCACGAGCGGAAGCAATGCTTCTGTGCCGCCTGTGGGTCAGCTTGGCATTCACGAATGCCTATTCCTTCCGCACTGGAATGGCCGACAGCCCTGCTTGTGACAGCTGTGGCTGCGAGGAGACGATCAAGCACCTCCTGTGTGACTGTCCCCGTTACAATATGGCAAGAAAAGTGCCCGGGACCGCGCTCGAAAAACTGGAAGATCACCCCTTGACAGGGGAAAAAGTTCTAGGACACTGGCCCAGACGGGTTTCGGCACTTAAGGCCTTAAGAGCTCAGCTCAAGTTCTTAAGGACTTGTGAATTGTGCGACCAACTTTGAAAGTTGTAGCACGTAGCATCGCGTTATTGTGTGAATTTTTCTCACTTTTTTTTTCTTCTACCACCTTTTATTTCCTTTCGCCATTTCCCCAGCAAAGGGTATATACCCAGCCGGTACTTACACTGGCTAAGCTCTCTGTCTTTCCTTTGTTTTGTTTTTTCTCTATCTCTCTACTGTCTCAAGTCGCGATTAACTAAATAACGAAAGAAAAAAATATAGACAGGAGTATTGACTCTCAACAACGCGGTGACGATCTTTCAAAAAGGAACACACAAAGAAGTGCAATTTTGTGTATGCGCTACATATCACAGCATCCAGGTGTCCTGTCCACGAGCAATGCTTCAAACACGCGAGCGCGTATTGGGGAGTTGTCCCTTTCAGATTAAAGGGCAGAAAACATTCGACACAAAACATCGCTTTTTTTTTTTCTAGTACACGTGTAATTATATGCACAAAGACACGGTCTGCTGCGTGCGAAAGGGAAGAAGATAGAGACATGCAACGCTGTGGCTAAGTCCACCTTCTCGACAGAATTCGTGCGCCGTCCAGAAAAAACAACAATCAAACTCTCGACAAAGAGCATATTCTCGGATAAAAAAAATAATACGAAACCGCCACGAGGCCTGCTAGAGTTCAAGCTGGCCTCCGGCCGTGAGAAGAGCCGCAATTGCCCTCGCGGATCGCTGCGTATTGCTCGGTTCTCCTCTTCGGCGCTCACAACAGCGAAACAGTGTGCTCTCTCTCCGGGATACGGTGTACAGCCAAGCTAAGCCAAGCCAAGCCAGGCCGGCCGGCCGACCAGCCAGGCCTGCTCCAACGAGAAGAACCACCCACGCGGCTATACTACGACGGCGACCGAGGCGCAGCTAGCAATTCGGCTCGGCGCAATCGCGAACCATCGGCCTCCTCCCACGAAGGAAGCAAAGAAACCCACAGCGTGCTAGCTGGCGGTCGTCGGGGCGGCCAACCCAATCGAAGCGCACGCAATGAGAGAGCAAACAGTGGGTAACACCGCAGCAGCAGCAGTAGTAGCGTCGGAAGCTGACCGTGCTATAGCGAGTAGAGAGATACAAGACCAAGACTGAGAGGAAGCATGAGGACGGAAAAAAAAAACGAAAGAAAATGAGAAGAACCGGACTGCCGAACAACGGAACAAGAGTGAAAGCACGGTCGTTGGTTTGCGGAAATAATAGGGTAGCGCCGCGTCGAATTCCAGCAGGGCCGAGCACGAGACGGAGCTGTTGTGTGCCCTGCCGCCCCCCTTTCCCACCTCGTAGCAACCCCGTTGAGGCTTTCTTTTGTTGCCGGGGCTCCGCTGTGCTGTAACAGCGGTGGACCTCTCTGGTCGACCACCGCGGGAGAAGAGAAGATTCGCGTGTCAATATTAATTCGACCGCATCGGCTCCATTACTGCGCCGAATCCTTCTCTCACTTTCTTTCTTGCTTTATTTGGTTCTTTCTTTTCCCTTTCCTTTCGTGCTTTTTTTTTGTGTGTGTGTGTGTTTCATCCTCTGCTTCTTCGGGCGGACGTCGCTCAGCGCTTGCATTGCACTCCGAAGGAGCGTCCATTGCCCGCTGAAGCGCGGCGTCGATTTTCCTGCGCGAAAAAGGCAAGAACAGGCGAAACAACACTCTTTGACTCGTCATTTTCCTTCATCGATATATCCATTTTACGCCATACAGGCCCACGTAACAGACAACATTCCTTTTTTGGCTGTTTGCTTATTCGACTGGCTTTCTTGTCCATCCGTAAGCGTATTTGTTACCCACGACTTGTTTGTAAGTGGCGAGCCTGAAGCGTAATTCAGTCACGCTGTCATAGCCCCTGCCTGTTTCTTGTCGTTTTAGCTGTTCCGGTAAACTCGAAACTTGCTTATTTCCGTGAGCCTCACACGTCCTTACCAAACATATTTCGATACCAGTCGTCGTGTGATGAAGCAAACCAAACAAAGCGAAGAAATTTCTAGGTCATTGATTTTCCGCTGGAATAAAACTATAGAGCTCTGCATCCCGATATCGGCACACAACGGCCAAGCAATTGGCTAGCACATGCGACCACTAATTCGGATCGGCTAGCACTGCTCGCGAAAAGCACGGGCCGTCCCAGAGGAAGATGAGGCCCAGAAGTTTAGGATAAAGTGGTTGGCCGTGATTTATTTATCTTATACACGGGAGTGCCAACGGTTACGGCGACAACAATAAGCCGAAGGAAAGAAGATAGTTCCGTGATGTAGATATTAAAGGAACCGGGTGGACAACGTTAAAGCGCACACTAAAGAAAGCAACACATCAGGCTCTCCTTCCTGAGCAGACTTGAATACTTCTTTTTTTCAGAATTCTCTTTGATTCGATGGAAAAGTGATTGCTCACTGATCGACGAGCTCTCTTTTCGTGAATTTCGTGCCCAACAGCAGGGACGATGGCGTCACTGTGACGTCGTGAGTTTCTTGGAGTTCTCACGCGCTGCGCGCCTTTGTGTGCGCGTGAAAAGTCTACAAGAGACGTTATCAGAGCCGGAGAAGGATTAAACACCCAGGACACCTGCCAGGTTACAACGTTTCACTTCGTTAACTGACGCACTTCGGCTTCTTAGTTAAGGCTTGCGTTGGGCTACTTGGAATACCCTTATCAGGATGCAGCGCGCCGCGGTCTCGTTACGGTCGCTTCTATTGGTAGTAAGGTGCCTCGGTTATATAGTTCAGTTTTAACCCAAGCAATGTTAGGCTGGCGTTCCTAGTTCTTCTTGTGCACGCGAGCTTACACTAACATTTCAGTAGTTTTTTTTTTTCTTTTTTTTTTTTTTAGACTGCTGCAGCCATATTACTGTGTGACGTTCTTCAGACGGAGACGGAAACCCTTTGTTTCTTTTTTTGACTTCTGGATACGCTCGATTGCGATGAGTGCATGCCACTACTATTCAGCTCTCCGCAGATCTATAGGACTTCCGCACCATCCATCCCAATGTCTTCAGGCAACGCCGGCTCCAAATATTTCCCCCGCGGAGCACAGCTTCTCGGATAATTTACGACTTCCTTCAGAGTGCGAATGCATAGTAAGCGACATCTCGTGTCACGCTGGCATCCACGCGAACAGTGATATTGACAATATATTTCGCGCGGTAGGTCCCTTTTGCCAAACGGCCCTTGACCCTTCTTGCCAGCTGGCGCTACTATATAAACCACATTCGCGAGTTTTGCCACAGCCACCTCACTAAATCACCTCGCAACGCACCGATATTCCCGGCGGGCCATTCGGCGGCGATAACGCGTGGTGGTCGTCCCGGCAAAATGAAAGAAGGCCGCATCTGCCGTGACCGCATGTTGATGGAGAGGATCGCGGCGTTGCATATATAGAGATGCAACCAACACGTATGCCATAACCAGTTTCAACAGCGCCGGACATCTGGCGTGCCACGGCCGAAACACTGACCACTCTAAGTTCCCATACGCCGTGCATAGGCCTTCGGGTCTGTTTTGACCTTGAAGCCGCCACCGAGCATGACGTATGTGTCTGGCCTGTACGGTAGCCCGCATATTGTGACTCATATAAATCCATGCAATGCCCGGTATAGCGTATAGAGTAGAGCAAAAACGGCTGGTCTGCGTATACAACGCAACAGAAAGCGGTCGCGCTCTGTTGGCGCAAGTTCAACGCAGGCTGTCACGCTTAGGTCGTTCATTCAAGAGCTGCGGCGAAGACAAGTGATTGCACTGATCGAGTTTGACTCGTTAGTCTTAATGGAACAGCTCTCCGAATGAAATAGCGTCCCCAGTATACTCCGCCTGCACGCAACTATCGGGAAAGGAGCTGTTCGAGAGCTGACCCAGGTCGTCTCATGGAGGCCCTCGCTCACGCCCGTCTATTTTTGCGGCCATTCTTTCCTCATTCGCGACGGCCCGAGGCGCGAAAAACTTCGCCGGGCGCGCGCCGGCTCCGAAGACCATCTGGTCCCCACGTACACGATCTTACATCCATCTGGACACGACGCCGAAGCTGAACCGCGAACGTCGCTTGCGTAAGGCCCGCTCTGGTCGGTCATAGGTCGGGCGTGACCCGAAGAAGGGCAGGCGGAAAGCACCGTTGCTTCGCGCCAGCCCCCGACACGGTTTCGCCTTCTCGAAGCTGGCGCGCGCGGCTTTGGCTCTCCCGAACCTTCTGGGATGCGTGGCTCTTTCGTGATGAACGTCCAAGGTAAAAGGGGCCCCGAGGTGAGAATCAGCCGGCGGTCTTCCATAGAAGGCCTAACCCGCGTCGCTTCACTGTTGTGAAAGAATCTCCGCGGCGACGTATGCACCCGAAAATACATGCGCAAACATCGAAGGAAACGTGCGCGCACGCACGTTTCTTGCAAAGCAGCCTGTATATACGATAGTTATACGTGCCAACAAGCATGCAGTGCTTGGGATGTTAGGCAAGAAGGCAGACTTTCGAAAGATCGCCACCAGATGGCGATGCGGCGCGCTCAGTGCTTCTCGGCGCCAATTACTTACGCCTCGAAGGTTATACGCCGCATATGTAACCGCCAAGCGGGAAACGAATAATAAAAGAGAGCCTAGAAGGTGCTGTGCGCTGCTGTATAATCAGTTGTGGTGATTAAGCCCTGGAACGGCGATGACAGTACACGTGATCGAAGCGACGGCTTTCTTAAGAGTGAGTGAAGTGATGCTGCCGATGGGACCTTGGATACGCTGTTAGACGTGTCTGGACGATTCGAGACGGGAAAGAAACGCCTTCGAAGCACGCGCCAAGTTTACCTTGGCGACGCGGCCGACGTCTCAATTGCCAAGGACAGGCTTGATCCATTTAGCCAAGAAACCTGGAAAGAAGCGCAGTTCTTAGAGCCTCTGGACTGTCGAGGCTGTTAATTATTCCAAACGTCGTATGTGCATCCGTGTATACGTGTCATTACGTGAGGTTTTAAAATACGCCTGCTGCCAATGCCAAGGTCGTAGTGCTTAACCGAGGCTGCAGGAAATAATAACACTAATAAACACTTCGAGTTACGGAGATTGGCGTTTAGATTAAACCTGCGTAGGGGAAACCATATAAAATATGACATCGCGCTGGTAAACTGCTGGAAAGGAAAGCGTATTTATGAAACGCTTAAGTGTTGGCGTAAGACACTGTAATAAGAAACGACGCCTTTAACTATCTCGTATACCTCTCAAAAAGCTTGTCGCACTATGCCTTCTATAGTTAATCTTCTATTTTAACGGGTCGTCACGAGCATGATAAACGGACTGTTTTCTCAGATTTGATCGTCTGATGCAGATAGAATCCTTATTCGGGCAGTAAAACACTATTGTTTCTCAAATTTGTCCAAACAAACACAATTACGATTTAAAAAAAAATTTAGCATGTAAATGAAGGCCGGTCCATATGTTCATTCCGCACCCAACGTTAGGACGTTCTTTTTTGCGGCATTTGAAAAGTACTTAAAGAGCGATTTCGGTCTTCGGTGAAGGCACAACAGTCTTGCACAAAGTAACGTTCATTTTCTTGAAAGCCGGTGGTAATATAATATGACTGAACCACTGATGTATGGTGCCCAGGGTGGAATGTAGTTTCTTACCGCGGCTGGTTTAATTACGAAACGAATAAAATAGCGACGTCCATGAAGTTGGAAATCAGTTGTGACGAAGTTAAGTTTAGAGAAAGCATAAATGTGACAAACAAGAAAAAAAAAACCGAGGGAGGGGGGGGGGGGGGGAAGAAAATTGAAACCAACATTTAGGGACATGCAGAATGGGTCTTAAAGCGATAATTTGTGCGTGGCTTGAACTGACGTCACATTTTCGGGTCCTATTCCAAAAGTTCCCACGCAATTGACAACGTCACCGCTGTTCACTCGGTTAGCGCAGGGGAGCGTGTGTTGTATGTTGAGCTTAGTACTCCTTAGTTGTGAAGGCTGAGGAGGACTCACGGCTTCAATCTAAACAGCGCTGAAGTGACAGGGTATGTCACAAGATTCATATACTCTTCACGGCGGAGCAACAAATCCCGTAAAGCCCGGGAACTTTGGAGGAATGCATATTCAATCCTCGAAGCAACCACCAGTGTTGTCGCTTTCACATACGCTCTCAGGTGTTAATACAAAAGAGAAAACCTGGCTAAGACGTTTTCATAGCATAATGAACTCTTTTTTTCCGCTAGCCATAAGGCAGTGGAATGGTTTACCTTCCAATATCATCAATAGCTTGTCAATTACACATTTTTTGTCACTTCTTGAAAATTACTTACTAGATTCTCAGTTATGAAATTTAACTGTTGCGCACCTTCTTCACTGTTGTTACTAGTGAATTGCTAGCCTTCTTTGCAACGCCTTTGTGAAATACTGCTGGACTGTATAGATTTACATATCACCCCTCTTTATACTTCTCAGTTTGATGTTGCTACTTATTATGTTTGTTATACTGAGATTCTGTGTTTGTATTTTGTATTTTTCGACATTACTACTATGACTTTATTTTGTTTATTGTTTGACCCTGTGCCCTACCTGCAATAATCCTTTATGGGATTGGCAGTATTTTCTAAATAAAAAAAATTCCTAGGCCCAATGTAGGCAGTATTTTGCCCGCAGCGGACCTGTATTTTGTCCCGAAGAAGTAAGTATTAATCAACTTGTAGTGTCCTCCGGAATAAATGGAGACATCAGAAACAATCAAGCTCTTGGGCAAACTTTCTTTCTCCTTTCTTTCTGGCTCTCACCTTCATGAGAAACATTGTAAAGAAATTTGTGAACAACATTCATTGCGTAAAAAAGTAGCACATTCATAGCGTAAAACATTCATAGCGTAAAAAGTAGCGTCCGTGTCCACGTGGACACGGACAGAAATCAGATGGAAAACACTCGTCCGCTCATGTGCCGTCTTTTATTTTTTTATTTTTTATTGTCTTAGCATCTCGGAGCATTAGTTATTCTTAATGCAGTCTTCAACAAGCCCGCTACAACAATTCTGTATCTAACCTCTACCGCCGAGAAGCTCGATTTCTCAAACAGCCTATACTCGCGATCTTCGTGCGCACTATGCATTAACGTCTTGCATCAGATCCACGGGCTTCAAAATAAAAATAAAATGCAGTAACGCTCTTTCATCACTGCGCGCTCGACGATCAACAAGCCATGATTCAACGGCCAAGCAGGACTAGCGAGTAACTTTCTCGCTATATCTCTATAGTGGCGCGGCAGTCCAAAGAGCGGAGCCACTTGTTTCTTTTCCTCCACTTGTCTCTCATTTCCTAATGCACTTGCACACTATTCTGACGCGTAAAAGTTACATGCGATACCCCTGACTACACCGACATTACGCATGCTCGCCAAAAACCCTTGGGGTGGCCGAAGCTGTGCAGGACCGGCCGGGCCCGGGAGGGCGCCCTGCGCAACGGCGGACGGGGCAACAGCAGCAGCAGGAGCTGAAGCGCCGATCGGAGAACCTGTTGCGATTGACAGCCGGTCCCATAAATCTTGGGCCGGTGGGAAAGCGCTGAAAAGGAAGCCGCGGCGCCCATGGATAGGAGGTGGCCAAGGCTTGCCTCGCTCGATCCCGACACAGTCCGCCCGCGGAATATAGTCCCGGCAGACGCGGACGGTTCTCCCTTCGCCGAGTAAGGTTTTGCCCCCCCAGCCCTGAGATTCACAGCGGCCGTTGCTGCGGCAGTTTCGTATACATAGCTGGGGCAGCCGTGTCAGGGGGCCAGCGGTGCTTCAGCGCCGCGGACGAGACGATGTGGCGCGCTGATACCGCCGAGTGCGAGCCGAGGCGTTTACGGGTTCCTTCACCCTTGGCTGATATCCGCGTGCGCGCGAGCGCGGGTCTATGGAGGCGCTCGGCCCGATACAAGTGCGGCACCTTGTGTGTGTAAAAGCGAGTGGGACGAAGGCACGTGGATCGAAAGAGTGCTTCCGTCGGAAGCATTCTTTTCGTAGCTTGTACAGCGTACAAGTTACTGAAAAGGGCGTACGGCCTGTACAACCTACAGCGTGCACTTTTGGGGGAAAAAAGTCGCGTAATAGATGCGAACCTATACGTTATTACAAGTGCTTGTCACGTGTGTACTACACCTGTTAGTAACTGCTTAACGGTATAGCGGAAGTAACGGTTAATAGCTAGAGAAGGTATAGTAGCCGTATATAGGCTATGCAACGCAGCTCAACTATCATTATTAACACTCCACTGTTGTCTGTGCTGTGTGCACATGTAATCGCCACTTTCATTTTCATAATTACCAAATTATGAAAACGGAAGTGATGCCTATGCGCTGATGCAGATCTATTCTATAAAAGCATACATAAGTAAAAGAAAGCGAATGGTAAAGAAAAACAAGAACTACATTTTCGTCATATTCATTGCACCATAAAGTAATAGTACATCAAGCTTCCGATGACTGCGCTTCACAGTAAGGATCAAGGCTAAGAGAGGACAACGGGAATCAGAATACAACGGCTGGGCTACAACGCAATATGTGTTTAAGCGTGGCTAATTGGTAACGGCCTGTGAGAGGTATCAACTGCTAATGTTGCTAACTTTTTCTTTGCACTTACAAACATTACATAAAAATTTTCGCCGAGTGTGGCGGTGGTGGGGATGGTGATGTTGCAGCAGGCGAGGTTAGTCTGGCATACATAGTCGGCAATTGTTTCACCTGAGCTTCCTGTGAGTTGAGATCATGCAGGGGTGCACCAAATTAGCATATGCGCATAGTCGGGCGTTGCATTGTTGACAGTTAGATTTGTTTTCGCTATGATCCATTCAAAAACCCTAGGATGAGATTACTATAGAGCACAGCAATACAACGATGACTGCAATATTGTGAAACACCTCCCTTACGCGTGTTACTGCAGTCATCCATACAGCACGCCCACAAAAATTTTAAATGGTCGATAGGAAGTGAAAAATGTTGTACTATGAAGGCTACGGAAAGATTATAAACACTATTGAATTTATTGATTTACATTATTTTGTGGCTATCACATCGATAGATATTATATACCACCGGCTTGTTTGGAAGTTTGTGGAACGTAGTAGATAGATAGAAATCGGCAGTGTAAGGCCTTCCGGCTGGATCCATTATGCACAGTGTATTTTACTTTGTGTTGTAATAAAGGGGAAATATTTAAGAAGGCAAAGTCAAACTAGAGTCTAGTGGCACTCGACAAACTTTCTAAATTAATAGCAGAAGGGTTGTCTAACGGGACATTGTCATGGTCCCTGTCGCCGATTGTGTACACATGCGAAGCAAAATACTAACTTTTTTTAAATCTAGCTTATGGAAGGATTAGCAGCGGCTGAACGAGAGATGACCCAGGCTGGAGCCAGCGTTTCGACAAAGCGACTCGTCTTTAATTTATTGAGCTAAATTCCGATGTTTTACGTGCCGAAACAACGATCTGATTTCTCTTGTACGACCAATGTAGACAACTTCGTCTCCATCATCCTGCGTACCTCTGTCTTGTCTCGTAAGGATACGTGTTTTATAAGTCAATGGATAATGAACTTTGATTTGGGGCCGTGGAGCGCAATTTGCGATCAAAGGTACAGAGTCCGACTGCTCGTGCCTGACTTACGAGTTGCAAAGTACGTTTGACAAACGAACGCATTTATTTAGCTCGTCTCGAGGTTAAGCTGGCTAAGCCACTGATACCTACAGCGATCACGATAGTTACATCGAGTGCCACATCAACACTGGTATCGCACGTATCGCTAGTAGAGAGGCTGTTTCGATATTGGTGTCATTGTCTCATAGCGCTCGAGTGCTTTGCAAAAAAAAAAAAAAAAAAAAGCTGGGTTTAAACTACATTATTTAATCTGATTAATCACGTGTGTTTTGTAGATTTTATGATAGACTAGTCGGTGTGTTCATTTGCATGCGTGTCAGAGCAAATAATTAAATAACGTAAGAAATCGAGAAAGTTGTTTGTATATATATTACACGATTGGAGAGTCGTCGACACCAGAGTTGAAATCGCCGCTGCATGTTGGAATGGCTGGCATCTACATCAACAACCACCTTCCTCTATTTAGTTGCTACCGCGTTGGGCTTGCTGATTTTATCGTGGCAACCTTTCTGCCCGCTTCCAACTGTTGCCAATAGTGCACCTGTAATCAATATTCAGTCGCGACAGGAGGCGACTTATTTAAAAAGAAATATATGCACGCGGAGGCGACTTATTTAAAAAGAACAAATGCACGCGGAATGCTAATAGGATCTAGATTATCTGATCTGAGTAAATGCAGGGTATAGAGTAACTAATCGCTAAAGAAAGCGTTAACTTATTCGTTGGCAGGTTTATCGATGAATCTCGTATTTACACTTGCGAGTGTGCAGAACCAACTGCAACTTGAGATACAGCAAATCGCGCTAATAAAGCACGCTGCCCGGAAAAGGCGCTACATTTGTGCAGCAATGTAGTACGCGGAAACGTTAAACATTTCGTGCACTCAACTGCTGAGTGCACTGTTGGGTACACAAAACTTTGTGCACGTTGAGTGTACACAACTGTTGAGTGCAAGCACTTGTGAGTGAACTACTGAGTACACAGTTGAGTGCACTGCTTTGCAGTGCACTCAACTGTGTACTATGCTGCAGGTATACTGCAACTACTGCTGCACGTATACGCGAACTCAGGTGGCGACATTAGGTGGTGAAACATCTGCGTCCCAACATCTATAGTCTTATGGTTCACTTTCCACAGAATCAACGCAGTTAGTTAAACTATTCAACAAACATACCTTTGTGCGAGTTAGTGTAGAGTCTTACTTCCTTCTACGGCGAAAGCGACAGCTCTGTAGCGATACAACACTACAGTATAGAATAAGAAGAGACAGAACGGAAGAGATGGGACAATAGCTGGCAGTAGGCGGTAAACTGTGCCTAATTTCGCAAAACGTTTTGTCATCTTACGCTCCTAGTACACATTATATATCTAGTCCTTCCCTCATTTTTCCTGCCTGTTTTCTTAGATTCCTAGAACAGTTGCATAGCGTGTGTTGAATAATAATCCTTCCTCCATTCTATGAGAGTAAAAGAGAGTACTCTTCTACGAAAGCTAGAATCAACCTCTCACCTCCAGTTTGTCTGCATTCCAAGAACGGTGCCCTCTCGTGCTCTGCTCCTCTTTCTACAATAGTGTCCCAAACTTCGCGTGAAATCTCGCTTAAAAGCTGCAACGTCATGCGCTCTGCGATCGACGAGATCCCACGCTGGAGCCTGGCTGAAGAACTCCTGTGTAGCCCATCTGCCCATCCGAGACATCAGCGGATGTCTTTAAGAAGCGTCGTGACTACCGACCACCGTGATGGCTTTGGAGCAACTAGGCATCTACAGGGTCACCAGTAAGAGGCTCGAAACAAGCTGAGTTCAAGTGTAGGGTGGTTTAGAAATGTCTGATAAAGATTGTGCTATGATCGTCGAAATAGTTTGTCTTCCGGAAACATCGGTCCTCTTGACTCCTTCTAAGTTGCAGTTATGCTTGCCATACACTTGAAAGATAAATGCTCGAAAGAAAGAAAGAAAAAAAAAAGAAACAAGACGAAAGGAACAAAAGTAAGAAAGAAATGAGTGAAACTAGGAAGTCTGGCTGCAAAACTGCGAAATCGGCAAGGAATGGGTGCTTCAAAGTACCAGTTGGCCGATATTTCGTTTTCTCTCTATCTTGTGTGAAGCGATTCATTTTGGTGTCTCGTTAGAGGCCTCCGCTCCGAGAACCCGGAAACTAGAGCACAACCATATAGAACGCCGCTCTCAGACTGCCCCGAAGAACGCCGCGCCGCTCTTGGTTCCACCAATCATCGACGACCCACGCGCCCAGAAGACGTGGGCGCGCGCGAGTCACCTAGCAAGAAAACCAGAGAGAACCGTCCGTGCCTGAGCTGTAAATAAAGACGTGTTTCAAAACCGTGCCGGAAGAATTCCCCAGCGCTGGGCACATCGCCGCGGCAGGCAAGCTGCGCTCTGGACGAAAGTTTGATTCACAAAGTTACCGTCGTTCTCAGCGTGGCGCGCGGAGACCAGCCGATATCCCGCAGTGACGTGGTAGCCAGACGGTTATATGCACAGAGAGCTTCTGGAGTGGCAGTCACCGCCTTCACCTACACGCGACAACGGACGAAATCATGTCTCATAATGTTCTAACGCGCAAAAGAACGCTACGACGAGGAAATTATAAGCACGAAGCCCGAGCGGCCACGTGCTTCTACAATGTAGTCTATAGTATACGTAAGTCAAAACTCACTTTTAGTTACTGTAGAACACTCATCTTTGGTGAATATACACGTCGTGGCCCATGATCAAGCTTGTCTCGTTAACTTAACAATGAGAGGCGTACGGCACGATGACACCTACACCGAGGAAGTTGCGTGTGACCTGCTGTGCATGCTTTAGAAGAATAAAACTGACCAGTATATGCTTCCTGCGACTATAGTTCGGCCTTCCTTATACTACTCACAGCTATATGATGGTCGGTGTGTACTCGTCATAACTAAATAAAATTGCAACATACTTTGTCTGAGAACAGAGATGATACAAGCGCTAACGTGAAGACCACTGGCATGTCTCCGAGGCGCGTCAGCGCTTTTGCCGTCGCTTCAATTCGTAATGCCGGTCAATCCCGCGGTTATTTCTCATCGTTGTTGACTAGCCTTCAACTGCTTCGACGTCCACGGTATAGATGCGTCACGATGGCGCGAATGACCTCACTTATGGGACGTCGTGTCCCATCCAGAGGTTTATTTACAACCTCCTTGTGGGTGGAGGCTCTTGCTTCCAGCTTCTCACTCAGCTTTGGCGTCGGCAGCGGTGGAGGCGCGTGCGCGAGCACAACGCCTGCGTTTCGTCAGGACATGGGGAAAGGGGGGAGGAAGGGGAGGGGAAGGGGGGGGGGGTGAATGCGGGCTCGCGAGGGCCTCGCCAACGACGCGCCGATATCGTCTCCCGCCGCGAGCCCGAACGGGGCGAGATTCACATCACGCCGCCGGGACATTTATAAAGACGTCTTCTTCGCACCCTTTCGGACGTATACACTGGCGCGCGGAGGACCTCTCAGGGGTCCTGCGAGTCCGCATATCAAGAGAGAAGAAGATAAACAAAGAACAACAAAAAAAAAAGAAGGTGGGAGAGATAGCCCCAACCTCCCCTGACGGTGGGCCTCCCTTAGCGCGGGAACGAATTCGCAGGGCGTCACCTGACCCTCTGTGACGAACCTTTCCCTTGCCTTTCTTTCTTATTTTTTGTCTTATCTTCATACCCTCAATGTAGCGCTTTTGCAGCTTTTCTTTCCGATATGCGTACTCTTTCGTCGCGCTATGGGAGCGAGGCGCTGTCCGCTTCTCCTCCCACCTACATGCGCCCTCCCGCCGGTTTCGCACCTTCGGAGTCGCCAAATTGGTCAGCGCCGAGCATTCGCGGTGCGGCACCCGACTCGTAAATCTCGAACGTCGCGCGTGTGCGCCGGAGTTCGCGAGAGCGCACGCGTGCACCGAGCTGAACTTTCTTCTTCTTCTTCTTGCATGCTTTATTTTTATACTTCAATTTATGTTTATGTTTGCTCCGCGGAACTTCGTGCGCAGGCAGGGCGGTGCGCGCTGCTGCATAGGTGCTGTGAATCTCGCCGCATGCCCGCCGCCGCTATACAGCGAGAGCAATTTGAAACGCGCTCGGAATTAAGTGCTCACACCGTGGACCACGCGTCTTGCGCGCGGTCTCGAAAGTGGCACCAGGCAGACGCAGGAGGCGGGAAGGAGAGGGAGAGAGGAGGAGGGTAAGCGCGACCCGAACAGCGACTATGACTCTCCCACGTGTCTATACCTGACTCTGTCTCTCGCTTACTTGCTTTGCTGTCGTTGTGTTGTTGATGCTTTTCACTGTCGTGGCCCGTATTATAACCTCGATCGTCTTCTTCATTCCTTTTCTTTTTTTCTTTTTTTCTTCGTTTAACCTTTCATCTTTTCTTCTTGTCCCTACACCTCGACGCCAATGTTCGATAAATCACGCAACAACCCATTCGGTGGTGCCCGGCCAAATGCCTGCCGTGTTCTTCCGTGTTACCGCCAGCAGCAGCAACAACAAGAGCTGCCGGCGAGAGCTTTTTATGTGCGACCATTTGCAGGCATCTACCTACGTGTACTACGCCTTCGCGTACCTCCACGCCGGGGAAACCTATAGGCGGGTCCAGCGCCGGAGTCATAATTTACCACGTGATTGCTTCATTCTTTCTATGCTTTCGTTGTTGCCGATGTCGAAGCGCCGCACAAGTGGCTCTTCAATAGAACGGACACGTGCGCGCGGCCATCGGCTTTGGCACGTTGCGTCGCGGCAAACGCGCTAATGGCGTCAGCCGTTTCTCTCTATGATGTCTTCTTCCTCCATCGACGTCGCGTTCGAGAAACGTTAGACGGCTCGCTTACAAGACCGCCGCACGCGGAAGAACGGGACGGACACCTTGGGCCACGTACAGGGGACGGACGGCCGTACCCGCCCCAAATTACAGAAATTGTACGCTGTAACCGGCTCCCCCCTCCCGTGTAGCATTTAAGGAGCGGTGAGGGGGAGAGAGGGAGTTAACAGGCCGGGGTCTGGGCAGAAAGGACCCCCGTGTATAACGAAGTCGCCGGCGCGCCTTTCTTCGGGTCGAAAGTTAACGGACCTCCGTTTCGCATCCTTCTTTTCGTTCTTTTTTTTTTTTTTTTTTCTTTTTTTTTTTAGCACGGGCGAGCCGAACGCTTCGGCGGATGTGTCACGATAAGAGACTATCAGGCTATCGTCTACATTGCGCCGCCAAGCCTAACTCTAAGTACCGGTTTAAGAGTCATGTTCACTCGCTGTACGGCGCGCGGTAAGGCTTAGCAGCTCGTAATTGTTGGTGGCGAGTTTTCTAAGTGGTTCGTGTTCGTGTCCGCATCGACCTGATGATCCGAGGGAGAGTGACGGTCGGGTTCTGCTGGAATTTCGGTGCTGTAGTGGTAGCACAGCATTCACGTAGTACATTGCCGCCAAATTACCGAGAAAAACAAATTATGCAAATCCCACGCACTGCGGGAATCCATATTATGCGAAGCATGTTTCACGTAGTTGGTTGTCCAGTTTGAGATTCTTCAAATCGTTACCAGATGGGTCAACGTGTTTGTGTAAAGCAAGCAGTTGTCTCTGATGCAAGCCTGCGTGTGACGACAGAAGCAAAACAACGACGACAGTAGGACAGCGACGGCATTAGGAGAGCTGTTACGAATAAAAGCGATCGTGGCTTAATGGTTAGAGCGTTGAGCTGCTGTGCTCAGCGTCAGAGTTTCGATTCCACCATCGGACACTTCAATTTTCGTATTGCGAAACGAGGTGACCTACCTACCCACCTGTACCTACCGCGAAAGGCATCTGATGAACCCAAGAATGCTTCGTATGAAAAATTGCGCATGGGTCGGAAAGCGACGCACTGACGTATACGTTCGTTTGGATACTTGAAGAGGCGTGACGTGAAACACACGGCCTTGTTTAGAATATGGCGGTAGTAGCCCTTCAGCATTTCACGTATTCTGTAGCACAGAGGCATTGAAGAATGGGAAAAAAATTACACCATCTTCCCGTAGGGGAACCATGAGTAGTATGCGAAGCAGCCATGGGGTCGACTAGTTTTATCGGATGTATAAACTTGGACATGCAGCAGCACCAGCAACGCGCAGAACTGTTGTCGACGCTTGCCCGCGTTTTGCGGGCAAGCGTCGACGTTTTTCCCGCGTTCGCACCGAATCCCGCGCGGGGTTGGTGACTTGCCGGTGCCTCTGGGGCGCCTATCGTCGCGCCTCTAACCTAAGCTGCTTCGCATTATCGCGCGCGGAGCCGCAGGTGTTTCCATTCGTTGCGCAATCCGGAGAGGAGAGGAGCGTCGGAGGGGAGAGAAGGAATGCCGAGAGGAGAGGAGATGAGACAAGGAGGGCGGAGGAGAGGAGAGGAGACAAGGAGATGAGGGGGAGAAGGATGAGCATGCGCAGTAGGGGTGTGGACGCCGCCCGGCGGATGGAGGGAGGGAGTGACATAGCCTCGACCATAAGCTGCTCCGCATCTAAAAAAGGTGAAGAGGGGGGAGAGCAAGAATGCGCAAGCTAATTGTGGAGAACATAGAAAGACACCAGGCGATGGGAAGTGGCGGGCTCCAGCAGAGACCTAATCCGCCGTCTATCTCGACGAAATGCTGACGTTTTGGAAAGAGGTGCGCTAATTTTGGCACATCGGATTTCGCAGTTCCAAATTCTGTGTCACCTCTGTGTCGTGTGCTAAACAGCTTTGCTGGTCATCCACTCTCAGAGAATGGAGGGAAAACACGGGGAAGGCGGGAGATGGAAAATCAAGACGATGAGCAAAACGAGAACAAGGTGAAAGCAGGAGCCAACGTTTCGACAAGTAGAAGGCAAGTCCACTTGTCGAAACGATGGCTCCTGCTTTCACCTTGTTCTCGTTTTATTCACAGAGTGGAGGGACTCATGATATTTTGTAGCGTGAGCTACACTGGCCTAGCCAAGTCCGTTTCGCGCGGCACGTCAGGAGCCGTGCTGCGCATGCGCAAGGATCAGTGATGTCACACGGCTTGCGCACCGGAGCCACCGGAGCCGGCACCTCTCGCGCACTCCGCCGCCGCCGCGCGCGACTCACCGCCGCCGGTCTGCGCATTCCAGAGGAGTGACGTCGTAGCCGTGGTAGACGCACTGGCGCCGGCGCGCGCTCGCTTTGCAATCGCCGTCTGACACTGCGCTGGAGCCGCTGCGCTTCTGACTGGCGTTTGCCAGTGTGGTATAGCCATGGAGAAGGAGAGCGCAAATGCTGCTCAACAGCGCAGAAGAACGGAGAAGCTTGACTCATCGGATCCCGAAGTAGTTGCCTGGCAATCAGCGGCTGAGCGTAGGAGACAACCAGGAAAGCTAAGAATAGGCTCCGTACAGTCAACAGGCGGCGCTGCTGCGCAACAGCGGTGGCGCGATGCTCAGCGTCGCATGTGGCGGGCGGCGCGAAACTGGGAAGGGGGGAAGACAGCGAGATTTCGGAACTACGTATACACGCCTCGGAAAGCCGCACGTATATCCGCGATCCTCCTCCTTTTTTTGTGCGTGTGTGTACGTGAAAGTACAAGCGTGGCCCCTGTGATGGCACAAATAGTTTTTGCGGGGTTCAGGCCTATTAAAGGAATAGACGATTACTTTCACGGTGCAGCGTTAACCAGCGGAGACAAGCTCTACGCTGCTTCGCATGTTGCTTGTGTGAAAGAAGTGGACGGCGTGGACGTTCACGCGAAGTGCCGTTCGCAACAGGGAAAGCAAGTATACGACGTCATCCTTCACATGAGTAAAGCTTACTGTTATACTAAAATTGAAGTCACTAAACTGGCACCCTGAAAACGTTGTAGTTGACCGATTTTCAATCGACGCCTCACTGTTGGCAATGCATGCCTCATTTCGCTCCGGCGCGTTGTACGCCGCGGCCTATCATTTGATGCCCCTGTCACGCTGTTACTTTAGATTGTCATACAGCTCGATCTGGACCGCGTGCAGCTACACGCTCACTCGTAGGCTGTCGTCAGCACAGTCATGTCCAGTGAGCTAAACGATTCGGATTGTTGGATCGTGTGGCAGTGACCATGCTATCCTCGTTGACTCGTTTGGGACCCAGTCAGAGCCACTGCTGCGCTGGTAAACGAGATTTATTAACTAGGCGATCTTAATTTACATGACGCGAATGTTCGTTTTTCATCATGTACAATGATCGAGGCTCATTAGGCCCCTTTCACAAGATACTATTTCGCTTGCAAATTCCTTTCCTTGCATACGCGCTTTGCTTTTACAATGATACACCGCAAATGTATATCACAAGAAAAATCGCACCATGTGAAACCGCGCCTCTCAAGCGCCAGCGGCCGAAACAAGGATCGTCGAATTCGTGCTCGCCAGCACAAAATAGGCTTCCTTGGCATAAAATATTGTTCATCGTACATGCCAGTGCTATGCTGATCATACCGAATGCTAAGACAACGGCAAGCAGTCGTCAAATCAGCAAAGTCGTGACAAATTTCTTTTAAATGTTCAGCAGCTGGCCATGGCCGCTCGCTTCGCACAACGAGCTGTGAAACGCGCATGTGTAGCACGCTTTACAGAACAAAACCTTCTCACAAATATAAAAAAAAGCTGACTTACGTTACTCTCATCTAAGCTGTGATCCATTTCTTTCGCCGTTCGATCTCATAAAACTTGCCAGGAAACCTGTACAACTTTATCCCGGGCTGGCCTTCGTGGTTGTGACAGCCCTTTACGCAGCAGTATCACCGGTTCCACTTGCCTTTTTTTTTTTTTTTTTTTTCACCTCTGACGCTTGCCGATGAAGCGCATGCCATTGCACTGTCGCAAGACGTATAAAAAAAAAGTAAGGAGGCTGGTGAAGAAAGCAAAACGGCTTCAACCGTGGCCGAGACGAAATGTAGCGCACGGGAAAGAATACTCATCGAGCCGGCCGAGCTGCGGCGCCCACTTCCCAACACTGTTGCGTCGCTGCGCCAGATGGCGCCAGAGCAGCCGCAAACTCGACAGTACGGAGCCTATAATCCGCTGAACCTTTGCTAACGCTACGTATATCCTGGCATAGCCGAGCTATGCCACTGCAACTTTTTTCTTCTGCCGATAACGCTGCTCGGTCGGCTCTTCAAGGCGACAAAGAAGAGTCGGTACCGTTTCAAGGACAGATGACGCTAGAAAACTTCGAATGCTCACGCGTGATATAATATTCTCCATGTGGAACACACGAAGTTTCCAATGCAGCCGGCTGCACCACCTAGACCCTTCTCTTCGCCTTCGCATCCCAGCTGTTCTCTACCGACGCGAAGCTACCCTGCTTTACCGAATATGGCTAGGAGTAGCCTTTACGAAGACTTTTGCTTTCCGAATCGGTTGGGCCGACGACACCTCGTGTGATGACTGTGCTAGCGAGGAGACTCTTCGACGCCTTCTCTGTGAATGCACTCGCTACAGTTTACAAAGACGATCGCTGGCAATCACGCTAGCGCGCTTGGACCCAATACCTTTAACAGAGGAAACCATTTTAGAATGTCGCCATCACAAGCCATCGCAGCGGAGGGCGACGAGAGCTCTGTTGTAGATTTTAAAGACTATAATTGGACAAGCGGCTGTAGCCTGAACTGATGTTTACAGTGCTACAAGTGCTACTGTGCTGTGCAGTGATTGTATTCGGTGACAGTGACCAACCGTGATTGTGTATCTGTGCTCCCTTCCTTTATCTATCTCTACTTTCCTGTCACTTTACCTCCCCCTCCCCTCACTCCCCAGCGTAGAGTAGCAAACCGGACCTTCCCCTCTGGATACCTCCCTGCCTTTCCCCTTTCTTCTAATTCTCTCTCGTGTAAATTACCGTATCATGCTCAGGGTTCCCTCTGAGTAATTGACCAAGATGAACGTACTCTTGCACAAATTCTAGAGCCTGACTGCCAATCATATTCTTGTTCTCTTGCCAGGATAATGAACATTAGCTTCATCTTTAATCTTAAACCCTACTCTTTTACAGGGCGGTCTAAAAGAAAACGTGTTGGTGCATGAGTTTATTTTAGAAGCAAAAACTATTTTTGTAGCTGTCAGTACTGTGTAATACTGGAAATAGCTGAAAAGACATATGCGGGTGAACAAAAATGCTTTGTCGATGCTGTATATGAATAATGACCCTCCCTATTCATGAAGCCGTGTAAGTAAGAGCCACGAAGTGAACTTGAATAGCCATGAAGGTTGTACAAATATATAGCATACGTAAACTCGGTAGAAAGGTATCCTTGTGCAATATTAAGTGTATTGTTAAGAATTCGTCTACGGTCATTCCACGTCAAATCAACCAGCGTTTTTTCGAATATCACAAATATAGCTGAAAAAAAAAACAAGAAAAAAAACACCGCATATCCACGGGGTGAATGATGATGAGTGGGCGAAGCTCCGGAGGGAATCATCGGTAAACCGTGAATCTTCCGTGTAATTCGCCCAGTCTCACCGCACTAAATTGAACGATTGACTTCCACCAATGACACGCGCCATATGTGACGTCATTCCTATTTTATAAGAGCGCCCTTCATTATAATTGCACCATCTCCCGCTTAAGGGGACGCTAGCACAAACGCGTTAGAAACATGCAGTACTCTCTAGTAAGGGGGAGAGGCCACAGTGTCTTACGCAGCCGTTTACACATGCCGGAACGTGCACCGCGTTTGCCGACGCCATCACATGACTGCTGACCCCCGTATTCATAAACGCTCCTCGACTTGAACTTGACTTGCCACCGCCTTCAACGCGTTTCGAACGCGCTGCCCAAGGCGGTGGCAAGTCAAGTTCAAGTCGAGGAGCGTTTATGAATACGGTGGTAAGGCGGAGAGGCCACAGCGTCTTACACCAGCTTCTTACACGGGCCGTAACGCGCTAGCACAAACGCGTTAGAAACGCGCAGTCTTTCGTTAATGTTGGGTATTTATTGTCATCGTGGTGCGTGTGTCCATGTGCGCTTCGTGGCGTAGTGGCTAGCGCCGCGCGTTCGGAAGCGAGGGGTCCCTGGTTCGATTCCGCGCTACGGACACAAGTTTCGGAATTTTTTTTCATAAAAGTAGACGTGGCTACCTACTACGACTACTACTACTACTACTACATACTACATACTACAGAGGAGGGACAGACCCACACCCTAAGGAGCTTCGCCCCTAAAAACTGTCAGCCCTTCCAATGGGGTGGAGATGGAAGACCAGCGAAGCTGTACTATGGTGGGAATTATGTATTTGCAATTATGACTATTAAGATGTGATGGTGTAATTGTTTATTTTAACTATTAAAGAATGATAAATATATATGATCCGCTGGTTTTCATTTATTTAGTGACCACAGGGACCATGGCCTTATGGTCACTACGGTACACCGTCATAGGGTGTACGGCAAAGGTTGGCACGTTCTTCATAAACACGTCACCTACGCCGCGCGCGTTCAGTGCGAACGCGTGCAAAACGCCGCCGCCGTCGACAACAGTTGTGCGCATTAATTGTTTGTGTGACCGCACACAACCACTGTCAAAACGCTGGCTACGTGACGGAACGGCTAAACGCCGTTGTCGACACTGGGCGGCGCGCCGCCGGTTGGTGTGGCCGCCCTGCCGCTGCTGCGTTTTGCCGCCGGCGGAGCGCTGCGGGCGTTTTGCCGCTAGTGTGTACGTGCCATTAGGGGAGAGGCGGGCGAGAGCCCAGAGAGAGTCCGCGGCACAAGCGGCAGAGGCCGGCAGGGCTGCGCGCATGCGCCGCAGTGGGAGAGCGGGCACGCACACGCAGTCTAGGCCCTCTAGGGTGCCTCGATGCCCTCCTCACCCACTGCTCCCCTTCCACTGGGAAGTCGCGTTTGCTCTCCTCCATGCGTTCGCTCCACGTGAAAGCTAAGTGAAAGCGCGCGTCCTTCGCCCTCGCGCGCTTTCACTCGCACATACAGCATACGACCAATGAGAGTTTTTTTCTATTGCCGGACGCAACGATTGAAGAGTGAGCCCTTAACCGCTTCGATGTCAAAATTTTCACATGTTTGTTGGAGCTCAAAACTCGTACTCCCCGTTTATGTTTCTTGCCAAAAAGACCTCGCACACGCGAGACCGTCGCACGTGTAACGCATTCTTCAAAAGCAAAATGGCGCCCGCGTCTTCTGGTTAGTGTTCATCACTTGCTGTGCTGCCTGTCAGCTCTCCTGAGAGACTGCTGACCAACTTCAGCAACGAATGGCCGTCGAAGCATACAAAACATGTACAATGTTCCACAGAAACGAGGCGAACCTATCCGGAAATCATAACCGTCGGTGTGTACAAACGAGTGGGCGAGCTATCTTAGCCGCGCCAGCCTGGGTTAATCGACGACAGCGTCGGTTGGGCGTTCTCGCTGACGCTGACGTCAAATGGCCGCATCATGGCTACGACGCAGACTGCCGTTGTTCCCTGTTCAGAATTCTATACAAAATGGATGTCTATAGGCATCAATTAACTTCAGAAATACATGCCTAGTGAACTGTGTTTGCCTTCACCAAAGTATAGCCAAAGTAAAAGAGTTGTGCAATGTCGGATAAATCGCATCCGAAACCATGTACAAACTCTCCCGAATCACATTGCGTACGAATACATCTGCAGAGGCTCCGCCGCCGTAGCCTTCCC
Source organism: Dermacentor silvarum (assembly GCF_013339745.2). Classification (NCBI taxonomy): domain Eukaryota; kingdom Metazoa; phylum Arthropoda; class Arachnida; order Ixodida; family Ixodidae; genus Dermacentor; species Dermacentor silvarum. The sequence continues at coordinate 38,014,953 of NC_051161.1, read as the reverse complement.
TTCATAACCAAGAGAAGTTGTCCACAAGATTAGTGTGAACGTCGTTTATTTTGTTTTATGTAAGTGAGAAATGTGTGTTCCTAGTTAAATACGATAAGCTACCTTTAATTAGAGCTTGTCCGTAAATCTAGGCATGAACAGGAATGAAATATTTTTTTGTGTGGCGACGTTAGGCAGATAGGAAACTTTACGTTCTCAGGAAGGCGGCTTGGTTCTGGTGTGGTCTGCTGGGAATGTTTACCTACGAGTATGTGTGAATAACGTAGTCTGCGTGCTGAGTGAATCACCGTTTTACATAAATTACATTTGACAGTGCCATTAACTCTGGTCGTCGTCTTTTCTCCCCCTCCTTTAGCTCTAACATGCACGCTCCCAGTGCCGTCCTTTGAGTAACACATGGGTCAAAAGGCGACTCTAGACACTTGACAAGCGACCGACAGTCTCTTCAGTATTTTGGCCTGGGTAGAACTATGTGGTCACCCAATCTTAAAAGCAAATGTTAAGTACCATGTGGTCGTTCAACCAAATGAGTTCTGCGAAAATGCGTAAAATGGAGCTACATTCACGTAAGCGAAATTTGTTAGCTACTTGAAAGCAGTAGGACAGCGAGAGAGACAAAAACTGTTGAAGGAGATTCAACCTCCAGTTGAAGACAGAGACTTCCTGAGTGAGTTGGGGGAAGCTATGGGCGCAGTCACTGCGCACCGAACTCAATCGCATCACCCATGTTGTGAGGGGAGTAGGAGGAGCGTGGAACTCTAAAATTTTCTTTACGGTACTATCTTCGGGATCGGTCCACTATTTTAGACCGCACTATCTTCAGAATTGGCTTACATTTTTAGACTGCACTATTCTCGGGATCGGCCCACATTTTGACGTATGATGACGTGTGTATAATTTTAAATAATTTCGTGGATTTTACATGCCAAAATTACGAGGTGAGGCACGCCGTTGTGGGGCAAAAGGCGTCAATGACGTAATAGATACAGTATCGGGTTTCTGTGTGTAGATAGATAGATAGATAGATAGATAGATAGATAGATAGATAGATAGATAGATAGATAGATAGATAGATAGATCTATCTATCTATCTATCTATCTATCTCTATCTTATATCTATATTACCCCCTAACCCACATTAATCCATCTTAATTCCCCTTAATCCACTTTATTTCATTTTAATCAACCTTGCTCTAATTTGTACCAACATTATTGCCCCTTAACCTATCTTGCTCTAATTTGTACCAACTTGTATCAATTGTATCAATTTGTATCAATTTGTACCAAATGCCTTGAAATCTGTGACGTCACGTTGACGTATCTGGCGCTGAGGTTCTGGCACGAAATTCGAGAGAAAAAAAAAAGAAGATTTCGTTGGCTTCATTTTCTCATTTAGTAATCAACTTCTTAGCTCTACATTAACGAAAATAATGTTTTGAGGCAACGCTTTAACAGCACAAACTGATTCGTTATTTCTCCTTCGTGTCTAAACGCAAGTCCACCAACCACCCAAAAGAAAACACTGATACGCTCGCGAACAGGAAACCCAGCTATACTGTATAGTATAGCTAACGGCGACGCTGCGGAGCACCTCGCCCAAGCCGGCTACACTTAGATGAATTCTAAATGCGCGCTATCAAGCCTGTGCTCCGGAATTACAAGGTGGGGCACAGAGCGGTGAAAAACTTATACACCCGGTGCCGGTGGGTTGGAGGGTAATACAAGGCAGCGGCGCGGACGAACCAAGAGGAAACAAGGTTCGAGCGATGAGGCGATCAAGAGGAAATAAAGACTACTGCCAGGAAGTATACCCCCAGGGCATCGGTGGCAGTTCGCGGCAGATCCCGGTGGGGTCAGCGCAGCCTTCGGGGCTGGCGCCACGGCGAATGCACTTTGGCTGACCTGATTTATGGTCCCCCCCCCCCCCCCCCCCCTTTCGGTGCGGAGCACCTCTGAGACCCGTTATTATTAGATATACCGGCCGGACGGAGCTTGAGACGCGGTTGGTCGTAGACTATGTGCTGGTATACACTGGAACCTGCAGACATAGCAAGGTCATTGCAAGGACACCGTGGGGATATGTACTCGGAACTGCTTTGCTGACGGGTGTGCACGTATGAACCAAAAGCAAAGAAACAGAAACAACGAGACAGGGAGCTTGGTATTAGGAAACACAGGGACATCAATTGAAGGTTCTTTGCCTGTCTGAGTGCTTATTTTTCTCTCTTTTTCTGCCTTACTTTGCTTTATACCTTCGCGCTGTTTATCTTTGACGAGTCGCCTCCCCGAGTTCCGTCCATGAAATTCTAACTGGGTTACGCTAGGAGTTAGGGTTTGCTGGAGACGTTCGGACCCGGGCTGCCTTCAGATTTGATTCTGTTTGTGTGACCACGCGAGGAAATGGGAAGACTAAGAAACAAAAGAAGGCGAAAGATGCAGCGAAAAAAAAAGGAAAAGGAAAAAAAAACACCATGAATAAAATTAACGAAATTCCACGGAGATACAGGATTGCCCAATTTAATGTGTTTTTTATTATTATTAATTTTGATAATTTCAAGTCAGGTTACGTCATTCGTCTGCTTGCATCTGTAACATTGAATGTATTCTTTGTCGTAAACTTGCAAGTTAAATTTGAGTTTTATAGTCATTAGCTTTGATCATCCGAGTCTTGGCCAAACATCCAATCCTCAACAGTTGTGTATAGGCTACGAGTTAAGAGGCAAAGAAATAAGCAAAATTAAGTACGCCAACTATCTAATTAGTTTCTTTTCTTTTTTCAGCGTGATGGCCCGTCCTTTCATCAGGCGATAGACAATGACAACGACGAAGCACCAAGCCATTCCGTCATGTTTTTCATTTTGAGCCAATCAGGGAGGGTGCAGCTACCCTGTAAGCCAATCAGAACGGACAAGATGGCCAATTTGACAATATGAAGGAAATTGAAGGTATCCCGTACACCTGGCCCTGAAAGATTCGATCTTATCGCCACATGGTGGTAAATGGTGGTGCGCTATTACACTAACCCCTGCAGATTGGTAACAGGTACGCCTAGAGTTAGGAACAGAGTTTTGGACCTGCCACGACTGAAGAACAGAAGGCACTTGAGCGCTGCCGATTAGCACCAGTGCCAAACCCTCTGATCAATAAATACTTAGGGCCAATATAATTAGTGGCGCAGGAGAGTCGAAGAGGGCTCAA